>NW_005354117.1:237509-239222 GCF_000412655.1 Myotis brandtii
TGCCACGCGGAGTCCACGGCGCCGCAGCCGGTGGGTAGACGCTGCGGCCGGCAGAGGTGGGGAAGCAGAGGTGGGGAAGCGTTGACTATAAAGGGCAAAATCGGCTTAGAAGCCGGCCCGGCGTCTGAGCACGGCTTCTCCAGCTCCCGTCTCCTCCGCCTCGCCAGCTTTTGCTGGGGCTGGAAGAGGGAGCAATAGAGGCGCTTCTCGGGGACACACGCTGCGCGCAGAGGCCACGGGTCATCGAAGGGGCACCGGGTACGGACGAGTCCCCGAGCGCATGGTCCTCCCTGAGGCTTCTGTTTGACGGGTTTCATTACCTTGACGTGTCCTGGCGCGCAGTTCAGCTGGGAGCGGCCTCAGGTAGCAACTTCCTCCTGGCGAGGTTTTTAATACAGCGATCCACGCCTTCAGCCCCCACCCCCCCACCCCCGATTTCAAGGCGCAGAGGAGGCTCGGCCAGCGAGAGTCCTGCTGGCCGTGCTCGGGGCTGGGGGGTAAAGGGGCGCGCTCTGTAACTGCCCCGAGAGGAAGCCGGGATTTCTCTGAAGTGACGATGGCCTGGAGAAGAGAAGAAGCGAGGCCATCACACTGCGCATCATCCCTGCTTTCATTCTGGAACTCGATAGTGAACCACGGCTGCCTGAGACGCCGGCTCGCTGGGGTCCAGGCTCCGGCTGCAGGCTCGGATGAGGCCCCGACGGCCCAGGAGGGGAATCAGGACGCGGCTTTTTATTTCTCCTTTTTCTCCTTCATTCCGAAAAAAATTCCAGAATGTAGGGCAGCACAGAGCACTCCCCACCCACCTCCCCCAAGTCTGACATGTTCTTCCTGCCGGACGTCGGCTTTCTCCCCCCAGGCCCGCCTGCTGAGGAGCGGCCCTCTCCACCTGTGCCTTCCCGGCCTCGTGCGGGCACAGGGGGCTCTGGCTCACAACAGGCCCTTGTCCAGCAGCAGCGCTGAGACCTGAGCGTGCACCTCGCCCACGTGTGCAGCTGCGAGGAGCAGAGACGAGCATGAAGGACACGGAGCCACGGCGGCAGCTTTGCTCTAACGGGGTTTACACGGGGGCCTTCCGGGCAGGCGTCCAAGCTCACGGGCCGAGCCCGGCCCGAGGGGCCGCACCTCGATGCAGGGAGCCGAGGGGGTCCGATTTGTCATTTTAAACGAAACACGACTCTCGTCCGGCCAGGCCGCGGCTCCTCGCCCTCCTCCTGAAGGGACCTCTTCCCCGCTCCTCTTTCTTTCAGAGCTCACACTTGAAAACCACTCCAGTAAGCAGTGATGTGTGCACACACGCGTGCCCCCTGCGCGCACACAAACATGCACACACGTACACGCACATAAACACACACACACACACACCTTCAAATGAGGGTTAATAAATATATCCACAGCCCCACTCTTCTCAAGCATGAGTTCCACACAAAGAACTCCATATAAACAAACCACATTTAATACGAATAAGTAAACTCTGCCAGGCTCACAGCAGGACCTTTGAAAAAGTCCTGGGGCCGGAGAAGGGGTTTGTATGTAAATCACACACCAGCTCCACAGCAAGGCTTTTCCCTGGAGAAGTTCAGACACTTCCCCGCAATGAAAAAAGGCAGGAGAGAGTCAGGGACTGTGAACACATTCCCCTGGTGCCCCAGAAGCACCAACAAAATGAGCTGTAAAATCGAGTTGTAGCCACCGGAGGCTGGGACCCCCGGG
>NW_005354117.1:239956-244491 GCF_000412655.1 Myotis brandtii
GCTCCTTGCTCACCTTCTCCGTCAAGGCCCCGGTGTTGTCAGTCACAGAGCTGCTGTGTATGAATGAGGTTTCTACATGATCATCTCCCAGCCCCTTGCTCCAGACTTTTGGGGAATTCGCATTCTGACAGTCCTTCCCAGCCAGCCCCCTGAAACCCCAAACAAATCACAGACTACAGGCCCTCTTGTGTCAAAAGAGAGTCCAGTGCGCCCTCTAGTGGGCGGACACGTAAGCGCAGAGCCGGGAAGAAGAGGTGCCTGGGGATGGACGGGGGGCTCTGGCCTCGTCCCGGAAAACCCAGACACCATCCGAGCAGAGGAAGATCTAACTACCTGGCGACACTTGGCTGGACACACGGCCGCTCCACCCGAGAAGGCGGCTCCAGCCTCCTGCGGCCACAGATGGCCGCGCCACAGGCCGCCCGGGGAGTGGGGGGTAAAGGTGACGGTACCTTCCGCCCCCTGCCTCCTTCCCCCCTCTTCCCACTCCCCCTCCTGGTGGGAAGGCGCCTGAGACATTCGAGCCAGGCAGTTGTGAGGACTCAGACAGGGCGGGAGGCAGGGTCCCGGGGAGATCAGTGTCAACAGGAAAGCACGCATCGCAGCAGGGACGCAGCTGCGCCAGGGGGCGGGCGCGCACATCGGAAAGGACAGGCGGGAGAGGGGAGCGTTATAATAAAGCCCGCACACCCCCAGCTTCCAGAACACACGCCTCAACGTAAACCCATCGCGGACACCGCTGTCTGACACCCAGCTCCCGAGGTCACCTGGAAGGCGGCCGCTGGTACCCCCGGACTAGGAGGACGGCGCCTCCGCAGAATCTGTAAGTTCTTCCCCAAAACCTGTGCAAGCCAACAGCACCTCCTCCCACCTGTGGCTAATGGGGCTTCTCGGACAGAGAAACCAGTCAGCAGACAGGCTGAGCAACCAGCTAACCATCCGGGGGAAGAAGCCAAGGGACATGCCCGCCTCCAGCAAACCCCAGTTAAAGTCCAATCTTATTCTATTGTTTTAATATATTTGCATTGATTTCAGAGAGGAAGGGAGAGAGCAAAACATCCATGATGAGAGAGAATCACGGATCGGCTGCCCCCCACTGGGGATCGAGCCCGCAACCCGAGCATGTGCCCTGACTGGGAACCAAACTGTGACCTCCTGGTTCATAGGTCGATGCAACCCGGGCATGTGCCCTGACTGGGAACCAAACTGTGACCTCCTGGTTCATAGGTCGATGCTTAACCACTGAGCCATGCCGGCCGGGCCCAACTGAAATCACATTTTAAATGTAAAAAATGGAACTGTAAGAGGGCCAGAGGCCATGAAGGATAATGGTGATGCTCTCTCAGCACTCGAGGTGCGGAAGGAAGCACCGGCCATCCTTTCCGAGTTGCTCACTCCCGACAGATGTCCTTCCTGTCACGAGGTCACCCGGCCCCAAAGCTGAATAAAGTTGAAAACCGCCCTGGCCGGTGTGGCTCAGTAGGTAGGGCGTCAGCCTGCTACCTGAAGGGTCCCGCGTTCTATTCCAGGTCAGGGCACACGCCTGGGTTGTGGGCGCAATCCCCAGTAGGGGGCGTGCAGGAGGCAGCCGATCAGTGGTTCTCTCTCATCAGTGATGTTTCTATCTCTCTCTCCCTCTCCCTTCCTCCCTGAATATTTAAAATAAATAAAAATAAAGTTGAAAACCAAAATAAAAATTCAAGAAGAGGGAGCGACCGGCCACTCCATCGTTCACAGTCACAGGTAAGCCAGAGTGGGGGGGGGGGAAGGGCGCGAGGGGGGAGTGGCCTTTGTGGCCTGGAAGCTGTGTGATCCTTTCCCAGTGCCCGCTCCGCCAGCTGCACATTCCCAGCCTAAAATACGTTTTGTCCCAACCGTGACCCTAAACAAACATCAACAAGGACCAGTAGCATCGCCAAGAGCCGCAACTGCTGGACACGGACGAGGCCGTGACTGGCCCTTCCTGCTGTCTACACCAGCCTGTGACACGGACAGGGCCCGGAGCTCGGACCCAGAGCGCCCGTCCCCACGGCACCCGCCACAGAGCGCCCTCCCGGAGGGGCACTGGCCGTGGCTATCTCTAACGTCAGCTCACGTTCACCGCTTCAGCAACGCTGACTCCGGAATGTGACCTTGACATCCAGTCAGCGTCATCGGCCAGTGGTCATTTCAAAGGACAAGGAACACTGAGTAAAGATGAAATGGAAGGCATTTCCCAACTCGCCCTCAAAGGAAACCCCTCGAGGGTCAGGTCCCTGCAATAAAGAATAAAGCAGCCTGGCCCGTGGGGCTCAGGGGTTGGACATTGACCTATGAACCAGGAGGTCGTGGCTCGATTCCCGGTCGGGGCACACGCCCGGGTTGCGGGCTCGATCCCCAGTGGGGGGCCTGCAGGAGGTGGCTGATCCATGATTCTCTCTCATCAGTGATGTTTCTATCTCTCTCTCCCTCTCCTTTCCTCTCTGAAATCAATACAAGTATATTAAAAAAAAGAAAGAACAAAGTTAAAGAATAAAGCAATCAACACATTTCATGAGCCAAAAAGGCGTCCTTAGAGATACAACACCTGACCCAGGTCAGACTGACCACAACTGTCCACGGGCAGGTACAGCCGGGAGAGGACGGAGATAAAGGGACTGAACAGTGCCCTGTTCCAGCTCTAACCGGCTCCACAGCGACATCTGGAGGCAGGACCTGGGGCTCCTGTTGTAGAGGCAGGGCAGGCGGCCAGGGATCCTTCCAGAGGCCCAAGGCCGAGAGCGATCCCAAGGTCGAATTCCAGAGTTAGTCAAACCCACACTTCCCGCCCCCAGTGCTCCAGCCTGCAGCCCCCTCCCCGAAGGTCACGTCTGAAGCAACCGCAGCACTAACGATGCGACGGTCACTAGGCAGGAAACGGAGTGACCTTGGGCGGTAACGAGGGAAAAGGCCTTATTGATGCCACATCCCCTGAGCGTTTCCCTCAGGTGCCACCGTCCAGAAGCCACCAGAAGCTTCATGACAGAAAGTGGCATCTGGGGAGTACAGGGCACACCCCGTCCACAGGAAAACGTGGGGAGGGACTCACGGAAAACCCTCTTCCCCACCCAAGTTACAGTGCAGAGACGGGGACATGTGCTTATTTGGGTAAAGAATGACCTGAACCAGGGGTGGGCAACCCCTGGCACGCGTGCCAAACATGGCACGCCAGTAACTTTTGCTGGCACGCGAAACCCTCTCTTATAATCTTCCATTTACAATTTTTTTCTTAATATCAACTTTTTTATTTTTCAGATAAATTCAGTGTAGGTGCATCTTAGATAAATAAATAATTTTACATAACATGTATACATTAAAAATAAATGTATTTTTCATCATCATATATGTTTTTGTCGCTCGAATGAATTTTATTATTTCTTCAAGGTTCTTCACATACGTACACCTTAAGAGATGTCAAGTAGGCATAATATGTTCTCAAAAAATTAGGGGTGGAACAAAGAAGAATTTTGAGTCAGAGATTTTGCTGGTTTTGGCACGCACTCACAAAAAGGTTGCCCACCCCTGACCTGAACCCACCGCTCCGGCAGCCCTGGGCTTCTCTGCCAGGGCCCAGCACACACCTGCTCTCCTTCCTCAGCAGAGCGGGTCCCGGCGCTGTGGGGAAAGGATGGTCTCCCAGCCTCGCTCGTAGTCCAGTCTGACCATGGGACCAAGTTCTGAAATGTGGGAAGGAAGCCAGGCCCGGGTGACGGTCTGGGAGGCCTCTTCCCTCGGGCCTGGGATGGGAGCCCGAGGGCTGCGCTCCAGCAGCTGCTTTGGACCATGAGGTTTAAGTCGTGCTGCGGCGGATAAGGAGTCGGGGTCCTGGAAGATCGGGGGCCACGGTATCAGCCCCAGATCACCTGCCCCCCATCTGTGTACAGAAACGGCCTTCTCTCTTCCCAGCTGCGGTGGAGGGGAGAGCAGATCCGACTCCACCTGACCCGCACGCGTGACGGTCCCTGCTTCGCAACATTTCCAAGCACCTCAGTTACCCTAAAGGACGCCGCTGAATTCTCAAATCTTTAACTTACTTTAAGTATTTTCCATATGCACCTGTGTGACCATACATGTGTGTAGAGCTGGGGACTCTGTTGCAAAATTAAATGGCACCAGAAAGCCCTGCGCTGGGCACAGTCGGTGGAGGCAGAGCACCTGCCAGCTGTCAGGGACGTATCTCTTGGAAGCGCCCTCCATATTTTACTTCACGCCCGACTAGAAGGTCCTTCTTCAATGCCGACGTCACCCAGCTTCCTGTTAGCTTCGGGCAGACCCAGAAAGCGGGGCAGCATCTGAAAGATCTTCTCTAAGGAGAGTCCCTCCCTTAGGGCGCCATCCCTGGTGGAAACCTAACCTACAATAAGGCGTTGGGAACCTCAGGCTGAGCAGCTGGGCCTTCCAGACGACCGCACTGTGACACGCACTGGCGCCAGGCCACCAAGGCGGGCTCGATGTGATTGGTCGGGGGGGCCCACCATCGCCCCATGATCGCCCCGCAGAGGGAGGCCCAGGCCACC
>NW_005354117.1:244916-247141 GCF_000412655.1 Myotis brandtii
CCCGCACGAATTCCGTGCACCGGGCCTCTAGTCTAAATATAATTCACCCAGTGGCTGTGTTGGGAAAAGCAGTCTGCATTCTTCTTCAGAACCGCAGGGAATGAGCCACTCTAGATAAGACGTTAAATACCCTTTCTAGGTGCCATACTTGGCTTTCTGCCTGTTACTTCCTCGTCCATAGATTAGAGGTAATTACACTTACCTCACAGGCCGCACGGCTTTTTAACATGCGTCTCAAATGATGCCTCCGTGAGCGGCAGGACAATGGTGGTGTTATTATGCAATTTGCTGCCTCCTTAAGAGCTCGCCGAACACAATTCAGCTTTTGAGATGACTCAGACCTATTAGTGGGTCAGCCGAGAGCAGCCTAATTACTCAGCTCCGTGTTAGGTGCGAACCCCCATGGAGCAGAGGCGTGTGTAGACAAGCTACCCTGCAAGCCTGCGAGGCTTTCGAAGAGGTGAGCACACCCTGGGACCGACAGTAACTTACTGAATGCTTCCTCTGTTGCGATTCCAGGGTGTCTGTGGGGGGCTGTCACCAGTGAATGAGTCTAAGGGCAAGTGCAGCGTAACGGAGGGTCTGCAGCTGGTGGCTCATGTGAACATCGAGGTCACAGAGGACTTCCTGGGGCGGGGGCCTGGCCGGGGGCACAGCGGCAGGGTGCCCTCCGACCCTGTGGGAACGGGGCTGGCTGGGTGGTGCAGCCCAACCCTACCCAGACCAGGGAAACACCCCAACCCGAGTGTCCTCACCTGCCCAGGTCGGCACGACGCCCGGTAAAGCCCTCTGTGTGCCCCACCAACCCCCAACCTCCCCCCAACACCACGAGGTTTCTTCCAGTTCTAAGTCCTGTGAGTCTATTACTGAGCCCCACTTCATAGGGGAGGGAGGAAAGCAGCCAGCAGGGAAGAGATGATCGTAAGGAAGACATCACATGGGTGAGTGCTACGTGACACGGTAAATCCAGAGGGACCAGTGGTACAATAACAGCCGCACTCACGGACAGAAGACCTTGCAGAACACACAGGGCGGTGCTTTGACACCCGGCCCTGGGCAAGGCCGCCCACATACCCTCCTCTGGTCACAACCCTGTGGACGAAGCAGGGGTTCCAGGGAAAGGAACCCCACAGGCTGATCCAGTGACGGATCCCTACTGGGTGGGTCGCAGTGGGTATGACTCCCCAGGCCCAGAACTTTTTAGCAGGAAGTTTGTCTTTTGTCCACTGTTCTGTCCTGCAGGCCCACACGCCCGGGGATAAGCTGTGACCGCCCTGAGGAAGCACATATGCTGGTCACTTCTACAGTCCAAGCCCACCTGGCCCCCCGCCTCCTGTAAGCGGCCGTGTTCCCTCCTCACCCGCACGCGGAAGGGGCTGTGGACTGCCCACCCGGAGCACCGGAGCCTTGCGCCCTAGCAGGTCATCCGTTTGGCTCAAATAACCTCATAAAACCCCCTCCAGGCTTGGCGGTCCCTCCGTCCACAGCACTGGATTCGCCGTGGGCACCACTCCCCCGACCCCCGACCCCCGGTCCCTATGGTTTGGGGGGATGAGCCCACCTTTCGCACCAGAGGTGGGCAGAGCTGCAGGCCTGGCCAATCGCAGCTCCCACCTTCCTGGCCACAGGGTCAGGCTCCTGATGGACACACGGCCTCCGCCGGGACAGTCAGAGGGAATGAGGCCCTAACATGGGGCTTCTGCGGGAGCTGCCGGAAGGGTTGCTGAGGCCAGAATGCAGACGAGAGCTGACAGCCCCGTCACTGTCACCTGCGTGGGAAAGGCGCCCACAGAGCACAGCGGAGCGCAGGTGAGCGCCCCCCATCACACCTTCGCCAGCTCTGCCCCCAGGGATGCCCCGTCCCAGCTGCCCCCTCTGCTTGGGCCAGTTTGCAGTCTGGGCTGCAACCGAAACTCTAATCCGCTCCCTCGGTTTCCAGTGAAGAGCCCCCCGCCGTCCCCCCGCCCCCGAAAGCACGATTTGCCCACACCTTTCCCTGCACTGATTCTCCAGCGAAGCCCTGGGTCCAAACCTCTAGAGCCGCCGCCCCACGAACTGAGAGACCAGAGCGCTCCTCCCACGAGAAAGCCATCATCCAGCAAAACTGCCCACAGGTAGTTCCGTCATTTTGCAAAAATACAGTAACTAGCTGTGGTTATAAGAAATTCAGACATGTTCTGTGCACCATGATCGCCTCGTTCCGATTAAAGACACTCTAACCTGGC
>NW_005354117.1:247841-255983 GCF_000412655.1 Myotis brandtii
CCTTGGACCTGGGAGTCAGCCTTGGAATGCGGCCCATTCTCATTGGAGAACTGCCTATTATCACTGGAAGATTAACAACCTTGTTGCCCAAACAATGACCACCAGGGGGCAGATGCTCAACGTAGGAGCTGCAGAGCAACAGCAACTTTGCAGAGTGCCCTCTCCCACTCTGGGACCCCGAGGGGGATGTGGGACTGCCAGTTTCGGCCCGATCCCCGCAGGCCAGGCCGAGGGACCCCCACCTGCCGAAGGGACCCCGCTCACTCTGCAGATGCCCTTTGAGCCCTGGCGCCGCCCCAGGTGCGGCCGGCCGGGGAGGGACTGCAGGAGGTTGACTCCAGGGCGTGCCCGGCCCCTCTCACCCAGTACCGCCGGCCACCTTCTAATTAATTTCCTTTCAATGTGCGCGAATCCGTGCACCAGGCCTCTAGTTTTTTATGAAGTTTTTTTCTTGGACCTGAAGTCAGCCTTGGAATGCGGCCCATTCTCATTGGAGAACTGCCTATTATCACTGGAAGATTAACAACCTTGTTGCCCAAACAATGACCACCAGGGGGCAGATGCTCAACGTAGGAGCTGCAGAGCAACAGCAACTTTGCAGAGTGCCCTCTCCCACTCTGGGACCCCGAGGGGGATGTGGGACTGCCAGTTTCGGCCCGATCCCCGCAGGCCAGGCCGAGGGACCCCCACCTGCCGAAGGGACCCCGCTCTCTCTGCAGATGCCCTTTGAGCCCTGGCGCCGCCCCAGGTGCGGCTGGCCGGGGAGGGACTGCAGGAGGTTGACTCCAGGGGGTGTCCGGCCCCTCTCACCCAGTCCCGCCGGCCACCTTCTAATTAATTTCCTTTCAATGTGCGCGAATCCGTGCACCAGGCCTCTAGTTTTTTATGAAGTTTTTTGTGTCGAAATATGAGAGCAAGGCACACCCATGCGCAACAGTGCCAGAGCCACACGGGAAGTCTTTACCTGTGGACGGTGGGAGAGCTACCGCTCAACACAAGCGCGTTTTCCTACCACTCCCTGCAACAGGGAGACAGACTCTCCTGTATGCACCCAAGCGTTGGAAAGAGCTGATCACAAAATCAAACACAATGAAGGTCAAGCGAAGACATAACCTAGACCGGCCACAGCGCCATGGCTTCCTGCTGTCAGTACAGAGTGATGGGCTTTCCCATCAGAAATTCAACCGGAGAGAAACCCCTGCACCGGGCCCTGGAAACCCGCCCAGCCCGGCCCCTCCCATCATTTCCCCATCAGCCGTTTCCCTAATTCCCACATCAGGGGACCAGGAAAAGGGCAGCCGCAGAGGCACCATTCACGATTAACCATCCGCAGGAGCTACAAATCCCAGCCCTGCCAGTGCTCCCAGTGTCTTCAAAATGTTAACTTTTGAAATGAAAGATGTCATTTCTTTTTTATTTTTAATATATTTTTATTGACTTTAGAGAGAGGAAGGGAGAGGGAAAGAGAGATAGAAGCATCAGTGATGAGAGGGAATCATTGACCGGCTGCCTCCTGCACAACCCCCCCCCCCCCGCCCCGCCAACCCCGGCAGATCAAGCCTGCAACCCGGGCACGTGCCCTGACCGGAAATCGAACCATGACCTCCTGGTTCAACGCTCAACCACTGAGCCATGCCGGCCGGGCAAAGATGTCATTGCAACCAATGCTCTTATTAATCTCAACGTGCATTTTCAATGCGCTCTATTTCTGAAATGTATGAAGAACTCAGCCTATAGTGACCCCAAGTACACCTGCCTACGGAGCGGATCCCATCTGCCCCCAGGGATGGTTCTATCCAGGGCGTGTTTCCTCACCGTCAATCTTCCCTCCCACCAGTTCCTCTAAATATAACCCAGGGCAGTGCCCGTCCCGTCCCCCCGGCTCTCAGGGAGGCTCTGCAAGCACTTGCCAAGCCCGTCCTCTGATATGCGGAAGAAATTAGCGACTTCACATGAGTTCCTGGCAGCCACTGAGCCTCGGGGGCCTGACTTGAAGGAAGTCCGGAACAGTGCACGGTCAGACGGTCACGTCTCTCTCACTGCTATTAAACTGGCCAGAAATCGGACTAAATAAGAAAACTTTTCACGTCCTCCCTCCGATTCAATGAGCACAGAGCCTCTCTGGACAAACAAAATCCAGCAGTGTTTAATCTTTTCAAAGAGGCAGGTGATGTGTGGACGGACCAGACAGGGGCTGGGTCTGGGCTGAGGGGCTGCGGCCTCAGCGGGACTGCACGGCCCAGGGCCTACGCATGGGGCCCGAGAAGAGGGTCCGGGTTCCTGAGCCGCGGGGACGGCTCTCCTGAGTCTACGATGGGCCTTTCTGACGCTATCGAGGCCAATTCCCATGGGATTCAAAGCAGGTCAGGCTGGTGGATGTGGCCACTGCAGTCCTTTGTGGCTCTTCATTTTTCTTTTCCTTTTTTAACATCTTTTTATTGATTTCAGAGAGGAAGGGAGAAGGAGAGAGAGAGAAACATCAATGATGAGAGAGAATCATGGATCGGCTGCCTCCTGCACGGCCCCTACTGGGGATCAAGCCCACAACCCGGGCATGTGCCTTTGACCGGAATTGAACCCGGGACCCTTCAGTCCACAGGCCAGCGCTCTAACCACTGAGCCAAACCATCTGTGGCCAGTTTTTCATTTGTCCGTCCACTCAGGGGTCTGTCAAGGGCACATGCCCTGCGAAAGGGAGGGTCGGGTACCCTGGAAAGACATCAGCGTGAAAAGAGTCTCCTACCAAAGGTGGCCTGGAAGTTAAGGAATTAAAGGGTGTGTGTGTTTTCAGATAAAAATGTGTGTGTTTTTTAATACATTGTAAAATACGTGTGGGAAAGTGGCGGGACTGAATTAAAGCTGAATAGTTATTTATACCTGTTTCCTGTTCAGCCGGTGACAGCGTTCAGCTGGGATTTCAGAGGCCCTGGATGAAATTTCCCAGAACAGCCCGCGCACGCGGGGGTCTGCGGGAGGGAGGACCCCGGACACATCCTGCAATTCACACGCTGGGAACACAGGCGCCCTGGGAACGCGGGCGGGAACCGGCAACTTCAAAACAAAGCACACTTCCTCTGCCAAACCGTTTCCAAACGCCCCCCAAGGACGGGAGGGAAGAAAACACGATGCGTCCGGACACAAAGGCGGGCAGCGGGGGCCTTAACAGTCCCGTTTGTGTAATCAGCCGTGCGTTCCTCTGCGTCTGGGAAGTGGACTGCGTGAGCTGGGACCCAAACCACACTCGCCAGGTGCTGGGTGTCCACCTGGCCCTTCTGCCCAACGCCCACCCACTGGTCACTGGGCTAATGGGCCTCGGCCTCCCTCCCACATCGGCCCCCCAGCCGGCCCCCCACAGCCCATCGCTCTGTCTTAGCATTTATTGCATGATCTTGAAATGTCTGTTAACACGCCTGTTGCTTCCAGGAACCCCAGAAAACATGGCAGCTCCTGAGACGCGGAACACGCTCCAGGATGGTTGGGACGGAACCCCAACAGCCACAGGGCCCTGAATCCCCGTTACAGGACGGGACGGCCTCGGGGAGAAACCCCGCTGCCCGCTCCCAGCACCCCGCACCGTGCGGTCCGCGCAGGACACTTCCAATCAGCACGTGCACCGCACGTCTCAGAGGCGTCGCCTGCCGTCTGCACATCCCCAGGGGACGCCCTCCCGAGGGACCAGCGCCTCCCACGACCGATGTTCAAGCTACGTCCGTGGGAAACAAATTAATAAAGAAACAGGAGGGCCATGCCCAGCCGCTCAGGGACAGCCAGCCCCATGGACACGCGTGCCCATGACACACCCGTCGGGAAAGCTCCGTGCGCGCCGTGTGGAGCCTCCCGGCATCTCCGCACTGGCCTCTCTTCATGGCCCGTGAGAACTGCTGCCCGGAGCAGTGGCCTGGCGTCCCCACAGCGCGCTCCGCCAGGTCCAGGCCACCACCGTGCCTCCCGACTCACACGCCAGATTCTAGGGTCAGTCTCACACTAAGATGGCTGAGCCTGCTTCAAGAAAAATACTTAAATGTTCTGTTTTTAAAAATGCTGAAACAGTCCTTTTAGAAAACATTTTTTAAAAAGCTACAGCCCCAGCTGGTTTGGCTCAGTGGATAGAGTGTCGGCCCTGTGGACTGAAGGGTCCCGGGTTCGATTCTGGCCAAGGGCACGTACCTTGGTTGCAGGCTCGATCCTCGAGCCTGGTTGGGGCTCCTGCGGGAGGCAACCAATAGATAATCGCTGTGTCTCCCACATCGATGTTTCTCTCTCTGTGTCACTCCCCCTCCCATGTGTCTCCCACATCGATGTTTTTCTCTTTGTCTCTCCCGCTCCCTTCCACTCTCTCTAAAAATCAATGGAAAAATATCTTCAGGTGAGGATTAACAACAACAAAAAAAAGCTACCAATTCTACAATTCTACCTTTAAATCAACTCCTACAATTACTCTCGTTTCTTATACTTTTTTTTTTAATTGGTTTCAGAGAGAGGAAGGGAGAGAGAAACGTGGATGAGAGAGAAACACCCCTCGGCTGCCTCCTGCACGCCCCACACTGGGGATCGAGCCAGCGACCTGGGCAGGTGGCCTGACCGGGAATCAAACCGTGACCTCCTGGTTCATGGGTCAGTGCTGAGCCCCGCCGGCCGGGGGGGAACGTCTTTATAGAGAAGAGAATGGAGTAGACGGAGAGAGTCAGTCTCCAGGAGATAGAGGAGGGCGTGGGAACAACAGGGAAAGTTCAAGAGGGGACAGGACGGGCCCCGCGGGCTGACCGCCTGGGAGGGGTAGTGGAGGAAACACAGACAACAATACAGAAGCACGTGAAGGAGGGAAGGAAGGCTGCTGAAGTTCATGGTTAAGGAGACGAGATCTTGCCCGGCTGTGGGAGCCCTTGCTGGCTCAGGGGTGGGAGAAAGATCAGGTGCAGGGACCTCTGAGGGGACATGAAGTCGTCACGCAGAGAAGGACCTGCAGCCCTGGGTCTGGACGAGACCGTGACTGTGGAAAGAAGAGATGCAGGGACACAGGCCATGGGCGGGGGTCACCGAGGAGGCCGCGAAGAGCTGGCCACGTGGGCGCAGGGCGTTGGAGATGGAGAGGGTCACGGGTCCGGGGAGTGGGCCCCGCGGGCAGCGCAGAGGATAGAGTCTATGGGCATCTGGTCCCGGGACCCGCCGGCTCTGGGCGGCTCTGGAATTTCAGGTGGACACAGTGCAGGTTGCTGGCCCTGGGGCCGGTCTCGCTGAAACACAGTGCACTCCCCGGAGTGAAACAGACGATGAAACAGAAAAGTTCACTGCAGACAGTCTCCCATGGCGCTGCCGTGAACGGAAGTCCCTTCCCCCTTCCCCTGGTCCTCAGACTTGGACGAGCCGGCGACCACACACCATCCACCGCATGCAGCCAGGAAGTGATTCACTGACCCCCTCCCCCGGAGGCAGGAAGCCAGGCAAACAATGACGTGAGCCTTAATTCGTGCCTCGCACTTTTCATGATGAAAACACACACTTCAGAAGCTCAGCGGGGCCCGGCCGGCGTGGCTCCGTGGTTGAGCATCGACCTATGAACCAGGAGGTCATGGTTCGATTTTGGTCAGGGCACAGGCCCGGGTTGCGGGTTGGATCCCAGTGGGGGGCGTGCAGGGGGCAGCCGGTCAGTGATTCTCTCTCATCACTGATGTTTCTCTCTCTCCCTCTCCCTTCCTCTCTGAAATCAATAAAATATATATTTTAAAGTCCACGGTGGCCGAGAACACGCAGGCATGCTCCGAACTGAAGCAAAGGGAGCCGCTCTCAGCTCCTGCGACGCTAAGTGCTTATTTGCATGTGATTATCCCGTCCGGGGGGCGGACGATCCACACGATACTCAAACTCAGCAAGACAAGACTTTAGAGCAGCGGTTCTCAGCCTGTGGGTCGCGACCCCTTTGGGGGTGGTACGACCCTTTCACAGGGGTCGCCTAAGACCATCGCAAAACACATATATAATTACATATTGTTTTTGTGATGAATCACTATGCTTTAATTATGTTCAATTTGTAACAATGAAAATACATCCTGCATATCAGATATTTACATTAGGATTCATAACAGTAGCAACATTACAGTTATGAAGTAGCAACGAAAATAATTTTATGTTTGGGGGTCACCACAACATGAGGAACTGTATTAAAGGGTCGCGGCATCAGGAAGGTTGAGAACCACTGGTTTAAGGACACACGACTGTCAACTGGGGGGACAGAGCATGAGCGGCTGTCGCTGCAGCGCCCTCCCGCGTGGGGGTCCCAGGGCACCCGGCCTGCCCCTCGCTGTCCCTAAGGCCCAGTTTGGGGCGCAGCTGGGGCCCATTATAAAGGGGTGTGGTCAGGTCACCCGTGAGCTTTCCCGAAAGCCGCAGGCCCACGGGCTCCGAGTCCCAGGTGCATGGAGCATGTACCTTTATTTCCAGTTCCTCCGAGCGAATGCGGTGCCCGGGCCAGTGTCACTCAGTGTCGGCCCGAAAACCAAAGGGTCCCGGGTTTGGTTCTGGTCAAGGGCACGTACCTCAGTTGCAGGCTCGATCCCCGGCCCCGGCTGGAACACGTGCGGGAGGCAACCAACCGATGTGTTTCTCTCACATCGATGTTTCTCTCTCTCTGTCTCTCTCCCACCCTTCCACTCTCTCTAAAAATCAATGGAAGAATGTCCTTGGGCGAAGAATGAATGGTCCATACCTTGGACTGGACAGTTTCACACCAAGGGACTCAATTTGAAGAAATAATCATAGATGTTTACATTAGAAGCTCACGCTGCCCACGCCCCCCACTAAGACATCACCCCCAAGCCTGGCCCAGCGCTGACTCAGCGACAGCCCTCCATCCGAGGGGCTCACACAGCAGCCCACACCCAGCCTGCGATGAGCTGGCGACTGAAGGGGCCGAGCTCCTCTCCTCCGGGAACTCCCATCTGGAAACTGGATCATGTTAAGCCGCCGAGGTAAGTGGCAACCACACCGGGGCCAGTGGCCATGCGGGACCAAGCTCAACTACACATTAGCAGGTGAGCTGTTTGATGAAATTTTTTAAAAATATATTTTATTGATTTTTTACAGAGAGGAAGGGAGAGGGATAGAGAGTTAGAAACATTGATGAGAGAGAACCATCGATTCAGCTGCCTCCTGCACACTCACCACTGGGGATGTGCCCGCAACCGAGGTACATGCCCTTGACCGGAATCGAACCTGGGACCCTTGAGTCTGCAGGCCGACGCTCTATCCACTGAGCCAAACCGGTTAGGGCTGTTTGATGAATTTTTATTGTAATAATAATTGTAAAGCAAATGCAAACGTTCTGGGTAAGAAGTAACCTGAGGGGGTGGGTGGGAGCTTCCTGAGCCCACGCGGAGCAGCGCCTCCGCCCAGCAGGTCCCTGCTCAGACCACAATCACCGGTTTCTCTCCCTCGGGTCCCCTTTCAGAGCCGCACAGAAACAACCGGGTATTGACTTACATTACTTGCTGCCAAAACAGTAACACCTTGTGTTTGCAAAACACACTTGGGTGGAGGCGGGCGCTGCGGGCACGGAGCTGTGCGGGGGCCGCACTGGCCACCAGGAGGCGGGGCTAAGAGCGTCCGAAACCGACCACCTACCGGGTGGGCACCGCGAAGGGGCGGTGCATTTTTATTTTATTTTTCAATGTTTTTATTGATTTTAGGGAGAGAAGGAGAGGGAGAGAGAGAAACATTGACGAGAGGGAAACACTGATCGGCCGCCTGCTGGACGCCCCCTACTGGGGATGGAACCGGCAAGCCAGGCAGGTGCCCTCCAGGTTCATAGGTGATGCTCAACCACTGAGCCGCGCCGGCTGGCACGTTTTCACTTTATTCCCGTGTTATTTCTAGCTAGCTCCACCTTAAAGTGTGGATCTGAAGCAGCGGACCACTGAGGAGAAAACGGGGTGTGGGGGAGAGGATGGAGGCCACCCCTCTCTGGGACCCTGATTCCCTCAGGCTGGTGCACGGTGAGAAGCCCTGGAGCCACGCAGAAGGTCCCGTGTGAGAGGACACGTACGTTGGACGGAAACCTCCCCCTGTCCATGCAGGAGGCACAGCCGCACCTGGCCCCGCTCACCGCCTGGCCCCCGCTCACCGCCTGGCCCCACTCCCTTCCCCGCC
>NW_005354117.1:256635-264331 GCF_000412655.1 Myotis brandtii
GCCTTCTTTCATCTCCGGTAGCTCTTTGCGACAGCAGGCGTGTTCTGCTTTGTATCATGGCCTTTTGTCTTTTCATAACCACCTCCATCCCACTAGAGTCTAAGGAAGCTCTTTGAGGACAAAGAACTTTGGATCCCTGACACAGTAAACAAGTGTATTAAAAAAAAAACAACTTCTATATATTTTTAAAATATAAAGATTATAAATAAGTAAGAGCACAAATGTATTTAAAGACGAGAATTTATTTTTAATTTGCCTTGCAATGGCAATATTCACTGAATTTGTATCTGTAAAACGAAACTCAAACAGTCACTTTTCTATTACTTATGTGGTAACAGTTTCTGTAAATTGAGACTCAGGTGTCACTTGAAGAAGGGAGAAGCACAGAACACATGAAAGGTGGCTTTTCAATGGACAGTTGACCTTGATAAACTAATACCTAAAATATGTCTGATACTTTCTGTTTTTATTCCTTACTAGAGGCCTGATGCACAAAATTTGTGCAAGGGCCTCGGCCAGCCCTCGCATCCCCAGCTTCGTCGGAAGGTCGTCCGGAAGGTCGTCCGGAAGGTCGTCCGGAAGGACGTCCAGTCTAATTAGCATATTAGCTTTTATCATTGTAGATCCTACGCCTGCAGTTTGGAGGACTTGTTCCCTCTTCCTAGACGGCAAACAGTTTCTTCCTCCTCTAATAGATCAGGTCACGGGCAGGTGCACTGCTCTCTCCTTCCCGGCCAGCACCGCGGGAGCCTCTCCTGGATCCTCGTGTGACCTCATCAGAGGGAGCCTTCTCCTAGTTCCAAACCGGTGAAAGGTTCCAGCTCACTCCTCCATTAGCTCCCCCCTCCCCCCAAAAAATCCAGTTTATGTTCCTTCCACATTAAAAAGTGTCGGCAGGAAACTGGCTAATGAGAGTCACTGACTCCTCCCGCCAGGCACGGGCTTTGGGAGTAACGGGCGTGACGGGAGCCCCGCGGGCCAGCGCTTATCTCCGCGGCCAGGTGGACTCGGGCAGGATGAGGGGCTGCTAATTTCCCCGTCGCGGCCACAATGGTCGGGAAATGTTAAGGCAGCGATTACAGGGCCAACAGCAAAGCGCTATGGGGTTTAAGCACATTAATCACAGGCTGACGTGCAGTGCACATTCATAAAGAATAGATTGGAAAAGTCTGATGTTAGGAGTGGCTTTGTGACACCCCACCCAGCATTATGTGCAGATAAAGCTGCAGAATGGCCTTCCCATGAGCCTCTCCGCTCGCTGACAAACAGGAGACGAGGGCATTAACACACACACGTAAATGCCGCTTGACGATTCCTCTACCCCAGTGGTTCCCAACCTTCTGGCCCTTTAAATACAGTTCCTCATGTTGTGACCCAACCATACAATTATTTTCGTTGCCACTTCATAACTGTAATGTTGCTACTGTTATGAATCGTCATGTAAATATCTGATATGCAGGATGGCCAGCGCTTATCTCCGCGGCCAGGTGGACTCGGGCAGGATGAGGGGCTGCTAATTTCCCCGTCGCGGCCACAATGGTCGGGAAATGTTAAGGCAGCGATTACAGGGCCAACAGCAAAGCGCTATGGGGTTTAAGCACATTAATCACAGGCTGACGTGCAGTGCACATTCATAAAGAATAGATTGGAAAAGTCTGATGTTAGGAGTGGCTTTGTGACACCCCACCCAGCATTATGTTGTGCAGATACTGCAGAATGGCCTTCCCATGAGCCTCTCCGCTCGCTGACAAACAGGAGACGAGGGCATTAACACACAGACGCAAATGCCGCTTGACATCTCTCTACCCCACAGTGCAGGCTGGGGCATGGGAGTCACCACCTGGAAAGATGAGGACTGAGTCACAAATGTAAGATAATAAGGAAGATGTAGGCCTGTGCTGCCCGGCCACTGTCTACACCCAGGGCCCAGGGAGAAAAGAAGCAGGAACCCAGTGACCACTGGGCCGAAGGGCGAAGGGCCATGCTCCCCACTGGGGAGACTGCCAGTCACACCGTCCACCCGAGACGCGTAATGAGGGCGCCCCTCTGGGTCAGGAGTGATCGGACAACGGTGCCGCTGAGCCGGACAGACAAGCCCCGCTCCTCCATCCATGCTTTTGTTCTGGCCCTCCGGTCCAGTTTAAGAACCCATTGTGGCCCTCGAGTCAAAAAGTTTGCCCACCCCTGGTCTACACCCAGGGCCCAGGGAGAAAGGAAGCAGGAACCCAGTGACCACTGGGCCGAAGGGCGAAGGGCCATGCTCCCCAATGGGGAGACTGCCAGTCACACCGTCCACCCGAGACGCGTAATGAGGGCGCCCCTCTGGGTCAGGAGTGATCGGACAACGGTGCCGCTGAGCCGGACAGACAAGCCCCGCTCTGCAAACCTCCCCTCCGACCACGGCCCAGCAGGGCCTCCCACCCCCACGCCGAAGCCCAGGTTGTCTGCTCTGCGCCACGAACCACACGGTGCCTTCTGCGTCGCAGGCGCAGCACCGCTCACCGCTCCTGGCCCCTGGCCGTCACGGCACGTCTACACGCTGACCTGTGAATGCCCACATTGGAAACAAACTCAATCTCTTCCATGAACAAGGGCTCTCTAAATAACACAGAATTTGAAAAACATTACTTTTTAGCCCTGGCCAGCTTTGCTCAGTGAATAGAGCGTCGGCCTGTGGACTGAAGGGTCCCCAGTTCCATTCCGGTCAAGGGCACATGCCTGGGTTGTAGGCTTGATCCCCAGTAAGGGGCGTGCAGGAGGCAGCCAATCAATGATTCTCTCTCATCACTGATGTCTCTCTCTCTCTCTCCCTTCCGCTCCGAAATCAATCAAAATATATTTCTAAGAAAGGCCGTCACGGCACGTCTACACGCTGACCTGTGAATGCCCACATTGGAAACAAACTCAATCTCTTCCATGAACAAGGGCTCTCTAAATAACACAGAATTTGAAAAACATTACTTTTTAGCCCTGGCCGGCTTGGCTCAGTGGATAGAGCGTCGGCCTGTGGACTGAAGGGTCCCCAGTTCCATTCCGGTCAAGGGCACATGCCTGGGTTGTAGGCTTGATCCCCAGTAAGGGGCGTGCAGCAGGAGGCAAATCAATGATTCTCTCTCATCACTGATGTCTCTCTCTCTCTCTCCCTTCCGCTCCGAAATCAATCAAAATATATTTCTAAGAAAGAAAAAGAAAAACATTACTTTTTAAAAAGAAAGCTCCTGTGCAGTCTCTCATCATGTTGCTTTTTTCATTTTCCTTGAAGTCATAGATCACCTCCACGTCCCCAGTGGAATGTCAATCTTAATCTATTCTTTTTTGAAAGTCGTTTACTGATCACTCTATCGTGCTTCCCTGCAAATGAAATTGGCATCTTACATTTTAAATTTTAAATATTTTTTAAAAAATTGTTCTTATGGACTGAGTTTATGAAATTATTGGTCAACAATTGATCAACACAAATAGGCAACAAATGTTGACAGACCCACGGTAACATGGAAAGTAAGTCTTTATGGAAGTGTACCTCTTCTTCCTAATTCTAGGGCAAATATCACGCTGTAGCTTGTCAATATTTCCAATGGTCGGGTCAATCTGAGTACATTCCTCTCCATTTCGTTGATTTATCTGGTCACGTGAGAGTCATCTACTTTCACACACCAACTCCGCATTCCCAAGTTCTGTGCCCTGCGGATTTGATGCCCGAGGCCAGGGCATCCTGCTGAGACGCAGGTGTGAGCAGCCACACCCTCTTCACCTGCCGGGCTGGTTGTGAGGGACAGTGGGCAGAGGGGATGGGACAGAAGAGTCTGCACGCGGACATGTCTCCTCCCAGCCACGTGGGAGCCGTGCCTCCTGACGCTGTGCCCGGGCGTGTGCACACCGTGTCCGCACTACTGGAGCTCATGGGTTCATCCAGGAGGCTGTGCTGAGCGCCCCCAACCTGTCGGTCCTGGAGCGACGAGCTAAGGCAGTGAACGAGAAGCCCCCGCCTTCAGGGACCGCGTGGCAGTGCAGCTGGGAGAAGGGCCCCGGCCGAGCCCCAGCCAGAGCCGAGAGCCCCCTGGGATGGCCGGGACTCCCTTCTTCCCGCCCAAGGCCGTGCCCCCAGCTAGCCCACCAACAGGCCTGAGCCACTCCTGCACGCGGGGCCAGCTAACCCGAAGGATGAGGGACGCATCCCCTACCCCAGTGGTTCCCAACCTTCTGGCCCTTTAAATACAGTTCCTCATGTGGTGACCCAACCATAACATTATTTTCGTTGCTACTTCATAACTGTAATGTGGCTACTGTTATGAATCGTCATGTAAATATCTGATATGCCGCCATAGGGGTCGCGGCCCACAGGTTGAGAACCGCTGGCCTAGCCGGTCCACACCAGCACCAGGTGCAGCGCGTCTCACGTGCAGTCACGTGTGTGATGGACGGTTCACGCGGCTGTGGAATCCGCTGAGCTCTCCACCGCCAAGGCCAGCCCCTGCACGGTCAGCGAGTTTCCCTCTGCACACACAGGACTGATCCTGTGTCCCCGAGCGATGGGGCGAGTGCACCACAGCCTGGCGGCAGCTGTGTTCCAGAATAACTTTCCATCGTCGACAAAAACAAGTGACCTTACCCGTCCAGACAAAGTCTAGGCCCCAGGACCAACCACACACCAACTCCGCATTCCCAAGTTCTGTGCCCTGCGGATTTGATGCCCGAGGCCAGGGCATCCTGCTGAGACGCAGGTGTGAGCAGCCACACCCTCTTCACCTGCCGGGCTGGTTGTGAGGGACAGTGGGCAGAGGGGATGGGACAGAAGAGTCTGCACGCGGACATGTCTCCTCCCAGCCACGTGGGAGCCGTGCCTCCTGACGCTGTGCCCGGGCGTGTGCACACTGTGTCGCGTGCGTTCATCCAGGAGGCTGTGCTGAGCGCCCCCAACCTGTCAGTCCTGGAGCGACGAGCAACGGCAGTGAAGGAGGAGAAGCCCCCGCCTTCCGGGACCGCGTGGCAGCAGGGGTCGCGACCCACAGGTTGAGAACCGCTGCCCTACCCGGTTCCACACCAGCACCAGGTGCAGTGCGTCTCGCGTGCAGTCACGTGTGTGATGGATGAGTCACGCGGCTGTGGGAATCTGCTGAGCTCTCCACCGCCAAGGCCAGCCCCTGCGCGGTCAGCGAGTTTCCCTCTGCACGCACAGGATTAATCCTGTGTCCCCGCGCGATGGGGCGAGCGCACCACAGCCTGGCTGCCGCTGTGTCCCAGAATAACTTTCCATCGTCAACAAAAACAAGTGACCCTACCCGTCCAGACAAAGTCTAGGCCCCAGGACCAACCACTGCACATCTGTCAAGAAAACAGCTCCAGCCCCGGTCAGTCCCTCAGTGGTTAGAGCGCTGGCCCCAGGACTGCCAGGTCTCGGGTGAGATTCCCAATGAAGGGCATGAACGCGGTTGCAGGTTCGATCCCCGGCCCCGAGCGGGGAGGCAACCAATCGATATGTCTCTCTCACATCGATTCCCTCAGTGGTTAGAGCGCTGGTCCCAGGACTGCCAGGTCTCGGGTGAGATTCCCAGTGAAGGGCATGTACGCGGTTGCAGGTTCGATCCCCGGCCCCGAGCGGGAAGGCAACCAACCGATATGTCTCTCTCACATCGATATTTCTCTCTCTCTGCCTCTCCCCCTCCACTCTCTCTAAAAAAACCAATGGGAAAAAATATCCTCGGGCGAGGATGAAAGAAAACAAACTCCGCCATCCGGGAAAGGCAACATACAAATGCCGTTTCCCCGGGTGGAAATTTCCATCCACGGGATACGCCCTTGTCGGGGGCCACCACGTCACTTCAAAAGGAAAATTAAAAATACTGTGAGTTCCCGAACTAATAACTCCCCATGTTTCTTATCAAGAAAAAGCCTCCCCACCCAGCCTCGAAGCTACAGTTGATAACCAGGAGCGAGAAGGCGCACAAAGGCCCTTTGTGGGGAATGGCCGCTGTAACGCGGCCGATTTCCTCCGCGCTCTTCTTTGTTTTGGCTTAAAATAAACAGGCTCCCTACAGGCAGGAGAGGAGACCCCTCTCCATCCATGAAGTCCAGTTAGTAGAGACGATACCGTTAGAACTTCCCCTCCACTGGAGATGCATCCGCTGTGGCCACGACCCCACGCCCCTGGCCCTGAGCGTGAAGGCGGCATCAGAGGCCGGAGGCCTTCACCTCCCGCGACAGAACACACCGGGGGCCCAGCTCACTCCGCCTCCAGCCGCCCGCGGCCTACCCCCAGCCTGCCCGGAGGGGTGCACTGCGTGTTGGCACCGTGGTCCAGGGAAGGAAAAGACTCTAGGTTCCATCCAGACCAAGATACTGCAGGTGTGAAAACACCCCGAGACTTCAGCAAGCCACACGGACTTAGTGCCACCGAGCTGTCATGAGGAAATACAGATGGCCCTGGCCGGGTGCTCCGTGGTTAGAGCATCGGCCATGGATGAACGGTCCCAGGGTCAGTTCCCGGTCAAGGGCATGTACCTCAGTTGCAGGTTCGACCCCCAGCCCTGGTCGGGGTGCATAGCCCAGACCTGGCTCCACGCCTGTCCCCGCCGCGGGGCGACGACATTCGACCCCACGCCCGCGCCGTGACACGGGGACAACGGCACCTTCCCTGCGAGGCTGTGAGCTGGCGACGTCACCTACAGAGGCCTTAGCACACTCAGCAAGTTCTCAGTACCAGTCGGGGTGACCAGTGACCTCGGTCACAGCCCTCAGAGGCTGAGGAGGGGAAACAGAGACGGCCTCTGCTGCCCGTCCAGTCGGAGGATGAAAGGGCGGCGAAGGCATGAGACACGAAGCGGCTGCCAGGGGTTCCAGGGTGCAGGAAAGGGACACCGGAGGAGCACTGACGGGGGTCGCAGTCACGGCCGGCTTCCCGGGAGAGGTGACAGCGATCCCTCCAGGATGCACTGCTGCAAAGGCTGTCGGGGACAACAGCTCAGTCGGAGCCGAAAACAGCCATGTGTGCCCGGAAGGAAAAGACGCCGGGCAGGGCAGTGGGCAGCAGGCAGGGCAGAGGGCAGAGGGCAGGGCAGCGGGCAACGGACCGCGAGAAGGCGAGCGGGTTCGGCTGGCTCCGCAGGGCGCCTTACAGACCGCGTGGCGGTCGGGCTTTCACTGTCAGACCTGCACTCAGCCTGGGGCTGCTGACCAGCTCAGGGCCAAACAGCCGGCCTGGCCTTGCAGACCTGTAAGGACTGTCGAGAGCGGTTCTCCAGGAAGGCCCACAGGTTCACCTGAAGGTCACCATCGGGGAGGAGCCGTGTGCGGGCGAAGGGCTTCCAGCCAGCCCAGACCTGGCTCCACGCCTGTCCCCGCCGCGGGGCGACGACATTCGACCCCACGCCCGCGCCGTGACACGGGGACAACGGCACCTTCCCTGCGAGGCTGTGAGCTGGCGACGTCACCTACAGAGGCCTTAGCACACTCAGCAAGTTCTCAGTACCAGTCGGGGTGACCAGTGACCTCGGTCACAGCCCTCAGAGGCTGAGGAGGGGAAACAGAGACGGCCTCTGCTGCCCGTCCAGTCGGAGGATGAAAGGGCGGCGAAGGCATGAGACACGAAGCGGCTGCCAGGGGTTCCAGGGTGCAGGAAAGGGACACCGGAGGAGCACTGACGGGGGTCGCAGTCACGGCCGGCTTCCCGGGAGAGGTGACAGCGATCCCTCCAGGATGC
>NW_005354117.1:264415-265532 GCF_000412655.1 Myotis brandtii
GTGGGCAGGAGGCAGGGCAGAGGGCAGAGGGCAGGGCAGCGGGCAACGGACCGCGAGAAGGCGAGCGGGTTCGGCTGGCTCCGCAGGGCGCCTTACAGACTGCGTGGCGGTCGGGCTTTCACTGTCAGACCTGCACTCAGCCTGGGGCTGCTGACCAGCTCAGGGCAGCAGGGAGAAGAGGCTGGACGGGGCGGTCAGGCCTGGGGCCGGACACGAGGAGGTGGGACAGCAGGGGGCTGAGACCAGGGCCGTGCGGGACCCGGAGGGCTGCTGTGCCGGTCACCGAGGAAGGAGGCCCGGCCCCTGCAGGTCGGGGTAGAGAGAGAGAGCCGAGACGGGAGGGGCCCCTCAGGGCTGCAGGCAAAGGTCTGCCGGCCCTGCCTGACCCGAGAGAAGGGACGCATCCTGCACCCCCGGAGGAACACGCCCGGACCAAGCAGACTCTGTCCCAGCCGAGCTCGTTTCAAAAGCCGGTTTACCACGAAGCCACATCACTCACCACGCACAGTATCTTGCTGGTACCATTTAGTTCAAATCTCATTCCTCACTAATGGGACTTTAGTGCATGCAGGTGTGTCGGGGGGGCGGTGAACCATGAGGCCGTGGGCCCTGTGCTCCCTCCATCCAGGCCTCTGAGCTTCGAGTTCTGGTCACAGGGGTCAGGAAAGCCCTAGACGCTCAAGTCCCACCCCATCCCTCATCCTGCTTCCAGACACACCAGGTCCAAGGCCACACGCTGCCCCTGACCGTCCTGTCCCCCTGAGAGAAGTGGGGGGGCCACGGCTCTGACTCTCCTAGGGAGGCCCCTGTGCCCCACGTGCCCTCTGACCCAGTTCACCCCACCTGCCCTCACCCTGTCACTGGAAGGGAGGTGCCCTCTGACCCACAGTTCCCCCCAGCTGACCTGCCACAGAAGGTGCAGAAGGACCATGTCAAGGTCCATGTCACGTGTGGCCGGTCCCATTGCCAGGTCCATGGAAGCACAGACCCACCATTGTCCTGCGGACTCCTGGCTGGACTCGCTCCTCCTTCCCCCGACCGAAGCCCCGTGAGCTCTGCTCAGGCCAAGCTCATCCAGACCCACACAGGGCGCCTCTGTCTCCCAGACGAGATCACC
>NW_005354117.1:266388-266673 GCF_000412655.1 Myotis brandtii
CCACCTGCCCCGGGCTGGCAGCCAGAGCAAGTCCAGCCCAGACTGCGGGACCTTTCTCCCCGGAGCCCTAGGTCCCGTCTGGAAACCTGGGAACCGCTTCTGGGGCTAAGACTAAATACAGTGTGGCCTTGACTTACGAGTTTAATTCCTTCCTAGATGGAGCTCGTTAAGGAGCTCGTTAACTCAAATTACTCTGTCAACTCAATGCAAAAAATCGGCTGAGAGACAGCTGGTATCTCAAAAAACTCGTTAGTCGGGACACTCGTAAGTCAAGGCCCCACTGTA
>NW_005354117.1:266779-270089 GCF_000412655.1 Myotis brandtii
GCCCGCCTCCGCACGCTCAGTCCTCAGCCCCGCACCTGCACACGCTCACCACCTTAGACACCGGGTCCCCAGCGTGTCTGCCACAGGCTTATAATCCCTTCATCTTGCGCATTTCAGTTGTAGAGTCCGAACACATACAACCCGCAGCCTTTCCTCCCTTACTTTGTAAGTAAGAAAGGGGCTCAGGGCGTCTCAGTGAATCGACATGGACTCATGAGAAAAAACCCCAATACACTTGGACACATTCTTTCTGTGGTGCAGGCAAGCACATCCCACACATGTACAGCCATCGAGCAAGGGGGCAGATCAAAGACCAAGGATACAGCCAACTCCCGGCGCCCCCGTGCCAGGCGATAGGCCCAACACCACACGGCCCCCAACGCCTCCACTCCCCCACCGCCTGAGCAGGGGCTCCACCCAGCCTGGCCGGCCTCTGGGCAGGCGGCTCAGGGCTGACCAGTACTGCTGGGGGCTTGGCAGTGCCCCTGGCGTCAGCCCACAGGTGCAAGCGGGTTCCACCACCACCCCCAGGCAGCCCGCCAGGATCTCCTCTGCCAAGAGCTGCTGCCTGGAGCGACCACACTGAACTCTTCTTCTACGTCATCTACCCAGACCTACGACCCCACAGCGAAGGTGGCTGAGTTCTGGAACTCTGTGGAATGAAACCACACGCGTGTATTTCCTGTAACTTTGTCCACTCCACGCTGTGTCTGTGGAATGGATTGTGTGTACTGTGGAGGGGTAGCTCATGGATCTTACTTTTAGTTCCTGTATTTTTGCTGCTGTGTGGTACCCTATGAAATTAAAATTCCACAATTCATGAGTCCAAGCTGTTACTGATGGGCACCTGCATTATTTCTGATATTCGCTTGTACAAATCCTTCTGCTAGAACACCCCCTGCCTAGGTCCTCCCACAATCACACAGGCGCCCGGGTCATAGTCCTGTTCCCCCGGGTCATGCAGGAGCCCCGCTCCCGGGCAGTGTGGACAGTGGGGACAGTCCCCGGCTGCGCGCTCTGAGCTCAGCACCTCCCGGCATGGGGACCGCACCCATGTGCGTTGCTTACCGTGCGGATGCCAAGTCTACAAACAGCAAGTGAGATCTGGAGACATTCAGACATCCTCTAAGATTAAAATGAGAGCGAGAGGTTACAACCGAGTGTCCTGCAGGACCGCCTGCCCCCTCATCGCGCTTCTCTCTTGGAAGAAAAGCAGCTGCCCTCTGACCCCACGCTGTGAGCAGGCGGCCGCGCGCTCCTTCCCTCGCCTTGGCAGGCCAGCGCCCCTGGACAGGAGGGAACCGCAGCACCCGCGGCCTCAGGGACCGCAACTGGCCCTGCGATTCCACAGCACCACGCAGAGATGGGCCTGCAGGAGGGAACCGCAGCACCCGCGGCCTCAGGGACCGACCGCAACGGGCCCTGCGATTCCACAGCACCACGCAGAGATGGGCCTCTGGGCGGGCTGGATTTTGTTTGCTTTAAATCCTGTTCAAATACCCAATTTTCAATGATAAAGTCTTTGATTGCTAGAAATTAGTTTTATGAGCATTCCTCGTTCCATTCATAACAGGTTATAAATATCTACAACGCTCATAGGAAAGTAAGCTTTGTAAACGGGAAAAGTTATCATAGTTCCACACTCAAAGTTTGAATGGGCGGGGAGTTAGAGAGGACTGAGGCCCTGCTCTCAGAACATAAACGGCAGCACCAGACTCAGAATTCCCAACTCCTCACTCGCAAAGCAAGTTCGGGTTCCTGAAGCTCATGTTCGCTCACAAAGCCGTTCTCCCCAACCTGATGCTGACGGCTTTCTGTTAACTGGGGGGCTACGCCAGCAGGCTGAGCGGCAGGTACCCTAACGTGGCTCAGTCCCGCACTGCGCCTGCGGTTTCCTGCGGTCCAGGGAGGCCCTACGACGCCTCCGCCACCATCTCGGCATCCGTGGCTGCACCCACGGTGCCCGGAGGCTGGGGCACAGCACCCCCATTCCCACAGCGGCCCCAAGGCTCCCGGGGGCCAGGAAGTGTATCTGACTAACTCTGCAAAAGACCCACCTCCTCAGAATCCCGAAGAAACTGAAATCTGTATGATTAAGACAACTGGTGAGCCCGGCCGGCGTGGCTCAGGGGTTGAGCGTCGACCTATGAACCAAGAGGTCAGGGTTCGATGCCCGGTCGGGGCACATGCCCGGGTTGCCCGCTCGATCCCCATTGTAGGGCGCACAGGAGGCAGCCGTTCCATGACTCTCTCTCATCATTGATGTTTCTATCTCTCTCCCCCTTCTCCCTTCCCCTCTGAAATCAATAAATATATTTTTTTTAAAAAAAAGCAGAAGTGAGTATGGCCACAAAGCGAGCTCATCAAGTAAAAAAAATAAAAAATAAAAAATAAAGAGAAGCTGTGTTTACTCTAAGTTACTAAAACTCTGTTTTCTCCTCACAGTCCCCAAATGTTCAGGCCCCGCTGCTGGGATGGCCACCATCACTACCTTGCAAACCCTCGCCTGCTCCTGTGCGAGTGCCTGCGGGCCCTCCACCTCCCCCCTAACCTCTGATCCTCACAAACAGCAGCCTAATCCGGGCACCCGGCCTCGGGTGCAGCCCTCGGCCGTCCCACCTCCAGCTTCACCCTAACACTGAGGATCTGGGAGCGGAGCGGCCCTGCTCTCTAATGAGGGGAGTCAGGCACAAAGAGGCATCTGAGCCAAGCCGTGTGGCTCAGTGGTTGAGCATCCACCTCCTGACCTATGAGCCAGGAGGTCACGGCTCGATGCCCAGTCAGGGCACATGTCCAGTTTCGGGCTCGATCCCCAGTGTAGGGCGTGCAGGAGGCAGCCGATCCATGACTCTCTCATCATTGATGTTTCTCTCTCTCCCCCTCTCCCTTCCTCTCTGAAACCAATAAAATATATTTTAAAAAAGGTATCTGAGGGCACAGCCGAGCTGCTCTGGTCCTGGGACAGGAGCTGGTAACGCATCTCAAGGGTCAGTTCAGTCTCCCCGAGATGCTCTGCCGCAAGCAGCCGCGTCACTGCGGCCGTAACGCACAGCCTGGGGTGAAGGATGAGTCGCTGGCTGTCCCCAGTTAAAGGGTGTCTCTCTGCCCTGGCGACCCGGCTGGAGCCTGAGCCACACTCACAGCCCCACGAGGCGGCCTGGGGGAGCTGCAGGCCTAGCCAGCTCCTGTGCTGCTTCACCGGATGAAAGCGCCAAAGGAGATGCTGCCGGCAGCCGGTCCCGGGGGGCGGGGGGCGAGGGGGGTGCTAACACCGGCTGAGCAGGGACAGGGCATCACGGGAATCCAGACA
>NW_005354117.1:270857-271517 GCF_000412655.1 Myotis brandtii
AGCCTGCCGCCTCCCGCCTCGTAGGGAGTGGGGCAGGGGACGCGGGAGGCCTGCGCGTGTGGCTTTGTTTTTTAAGGTGGAAGAGGCCTTTTTCTTAAGCGGTAAGAGATCTTTCTCATGAGCTGGAAGCAAAAGAATGTTCCGTCCACCGTGATAGCTGAAGTATCAGCCTTAGCGTTGCCGCCCCCGGCACTGACTCCCGGGCCCTGGGTGTAAGGGTGGCCGGAGCGGCTCAGGAAGTCAGACGCCAGGCTGAAGGCGCGTGTACTTGGCGTGAATCCCCTTTGTTGCATAACCTGAGCGCCGACTGTGTGCAGGCCAGTCCCTGCAGAGACCTACGGTGCACAGCCCGGTTCTCAGGCAGCGGGGGTGGGGGGGGACACAAAAGCAACAAAGAAACCAAGTTGGATGAGGACAAATGCTACAAAGAAAGAGAAAAGAACAGAACAGAATGTGCAGGGAGAGGAAACCTGGGGTATGGCCACCTTAGAGAGCAGATGCACTTCCAACAATGTCTGGCCAATGACATGCGGCCCCCAGCCTGCTGTTGTGAATAAAGCTTTATTGGAACACGGCCACATGCCTCGGTTTACATGTCACCCAGGCCTGCTTTGGGGGCGGCTGAGACAGAGACTGTGCGGCCTGCAAAGCCCGAAACAC
>NW_005354117.1:271912-273310 GCF_000412655.1 Myotis brandtii
CCCACCCCCATCCCCGCTGCAGCCCGGCACCTGGAGTCCCCACGGCAGAGCTGTTTCAATGCCGCAGGAGCCAGGCCGGCAGACAGAGCTGCCTCTGCACTGTCCAGGGCGCCCACATGCCCACCCAACACAGGGCTCAGGACGGGCCTGCTGAGTGAAGGAGCCGGACAGGAGGAGGGAGGGGCTGGGAGGGAGAGGAGAGGAGGGCTGTCTCCTCCCCGAACCCGTCTGACAGGCGCCCTTCGGGGGATGTTCTCAAAGCCCCAGGTTCCTTTCTTGCGGCAGCTGAACACTGGGCACCCCCGGAATGAAAGCCAAGGGCCTAAAGTCACTAGTTTCATTTCAAGCAAATGAACACGTTAATGAAAAGGCTGCTTCTAAACCACGTCCTGTGAGCTGTGAGTCCCCAGAAGTGCCCCCCAGGCCCCCCTGGAAGAGGCCTGCTGCCCCTGCTGCTGCTCTGACCCCTCCCGCGATGGCAGCAGCAGTCGCCGCAGGCACGCTGGGCTCGGGAAGCAGAACTGCTCTCAGCAGCCACCATGAGCCGTCACACCTCGACTCCTCTCTCCGCCTTTCTTCACCGTCATGCGCTCCTAACGTTGGCTCACGAAGGCCAGGCTTCCACAAGGACCAAGCTGCGCACCCCTCCTCACACAGCCTGGGTCAGCTCAGCTTCTTCCCGCCCACTGTGCTCCGCTCTGCAAAAATGCCAGGTTTAAAGAGTTTTAAAAACCAGCAACTGAGTACCTATTCTGAGCAGGGAATCAAGAGAACACTCTGACCGAGCCTGCTTCACGAAACGGCTGAAAATGAGCATGACGCTCACACACTCAATGAGGTACAAGCGTCAGGCGCTCAGAACGGAAGAACTGGAGGCGGTTCCCCTGTGGGTGCTGCTTCCCCAGACGGCCAGTCAGCCAGGCCCGTCCCCGAAGGAAGACACACGGGGAGAGGCTGACGCGGCGCTGGCGCGGGAATCCAGGTCCTTCCCACGTGGCAGAGACCGCGGCCTGAGCCCAGCGAAATGCAGCACAGCTCCGCTGGGGCTCGAGCAGGAGCTGCCCAGTCGGGACAGGTCGCAGGGGCCCTGAAACCAGCAGGAAACGCAAAGGAAGCCCAGGACGGACCAGCTTGTCCTGCCTGAATACCAGGCTTGGAACCCAACATCACGGAGGACTGTGCCGCACAGAGAGGAATATGGTGAGTAATGTAGGCACGCAGCACTCCCGCGCACAACGGGGAGAAAGGAAACCCATCATCGCAGGAGGCTCCGAGCAGGCACGCACGTGCAGCCAGCCTGCAAGCGACACACAGCCGCGCCCCTCAGCTCAGCACCCTGCGCCCCACAGCTCAGCGCTCTGCACCCCACAGCTCAGCTCCCCACAGCTCAGCGCCCCG
>NW_005354117.1:273688-275340 GCF_000412655.1 Myotis brandtii
CGCCCCACAGCTCAGCGCCCCGCGCCCCACAGCTCAGCGCTCGATGCTCCCCAGCACACGGAGGGCGGGAAGCAGCCAGAGGGCCAGGGAGACGGCCGTCAATCACCAGCCGGGGAAGTGCTCAGAGGCACGAACTTGACTTTCAAGCTGTTCGGTTCCAACAGAACAGACACTGAGCCTTCCCAACCCCATTTGATCCTGGGTAGGACCTGGAGAGCCTGTCCACTGTCATGGCCACAGGCTGGGCAGCCTGGCCACGGGGACTCAGCCACGGGCCAGGCCCTATCACCCCACTGCACACCCAGGGGCGGCCGCGACCTTTACCCCAGTTCCCGGCGGTGAAGGCGGCGGGGCAGGAAGGGGTGAGGGTGGGCGCTGGAAAAATGAACGGAACCGGGAAGCTTTGTGGCAACAAGAGTGCCCTCGGCCCCGTTTTCCATCCGAGTCCCAATCCAATCAGAGGAAACACTTCCGCCACCTGGTAAGTCTGTGCTTCACCCTGAGCTGGTGTCGAGGTCACCGGTGTGTCCCCCGGCACCGAGGCTCCTAGGAAACAGTGGTCTGCGTGAATGAATGGAGATCATGTGAAGGAGCCTTAGGAGCGCTGATTTCACGGAGCTAGAGAAGAACGGAAGACAGCCGCGCCAGGAAGGAAGACGATGGAGAAAAAATGTAGGAAGTCTGCAGTCATCTAATCACTCCCATCTTCCCTACGTACGCATTCATCCTCAGAGGCCTGGACTGGGCTGCCCACGCTCCCCCCCTCGTCGGTGGCGAGGCCAGAAACACAGTCGAGCCACATGAGTCCCCGGTACCTCCGAGATTGTCGGAATTGCCAAACAAAACCCACGACTGGACAAGGCAGGAATTTCAGAACGCAGTCAAGTGATTTCTCCAAAAAAAAAAAAAACCCTCTTTGCTCCCATGCACGGGCATCGGGAGGCAGCCCGGGCAGCTTCGGATGTTCTGGCTCAGGAGGGTCCCGTAAGAGCCCCACCACATACAGAGCAGTGCCGAGGGCGTGAAGTGACCGAAACCCGCCGTCGCTCTGGGTGCGGTCTCACCGGTGCCACCACTGTAAAAACACGTGTCACGCACGGCGTTGAACACACCCACACGTGCGCACACGCGGTGAGCCAGGTCCCACGCCCCCCAACAGGAGCGGGTGCTTTCCCACCAAAACCAGGTACAAGAATGTCTGCAGCGGCTTTATTCCCACACCCGCCAACCACCGAACGGGAAGACTCGTCACGGGGTATTCACACCGTATTACACGGCGGCCCTGGCCGGCGGGTCAGGCTGGACATCGTCCACGCACTGGAGGGTCACAGGTTTGATTCTTGGTCAGGACACGTGCCCAGGCTATGGGTTCAGTGCCTGGTCAGGGCACGTACAGGAGGCAGCCGACTGATGTATCTCTCTCACATCAACGTCTCTCTCTCTGCTTCTCCCTCTCCCTCTCCCTTCCTCACTCTCTAAAAAAGTCAATAAAAAAAGAAGCACAATACTTAACTATTACACTGCCCAGCCAGCGTGGCTCAGTGGTTGAGCATCGACAGTCAACAGAAAAAAAGCACAATACTTAACTATTACACTGCAACAAAAAAGGAACAAACTGCCCAGCCAGCGTGGCTCAGTGGTTGAGCGTCGAC
>NW_005354117.1:275416-284621 GCF_000412655.1 Myotis brandtii
GCTCTCTCATCATTGATGTTTCTCTCTCTCTCTCCCTCTCGCTTCCTCTCTGAAATCAATAAAGATATATTTAAAAATAATAATAATAAATTAATAAAAACATTTTTTAAAACGCATGTTAAAGTTTTTTTATAAGATTACCAGATCATTTACTAGTCATAATGCCACCTAAAAAAATGTCTTTGGCCTGGCCGGTGTGGTTCAGTGGTTAGAGGGTCCTGGGCTTGATTCCCAGTCAAGGGCAGGTGCCTCCGTCGCAGGTTCCCCAGCCCTGGTAGGGGCAGGTGCGGGAGGCAAGCAATCAGCATCTCTCTCTCTCCCCTGCCTCCCTCCTTCCCACTCTCTCTAGAAATCAATAAAAAAATACCCTCTGGTGAGAATAAAAAAAAAAAGTCTCTGAATCAGACCAGGAAAAAAGGGGGAAATGAAAATTAATAGTAAAGTTAACTTTGACATCCAGCTTGAGACCAGAAAATACCGGTAAACTGCGGAACACACAGAAAGGGAAATTCTCTTGTCCAAGGTCAGGGACAACTGTTACACGCCCAGCTCTTAAAATGCACAAGAGAGAATGTGTTCCTACAGAGTGTTCAGTTAAATTATTTCACGGAGATGGTATGCTGCCACTTCTGGGAAGAAGCAAAATCCCCGAAGCGTGGCTGAAGGAGGGAAAGGAAATGAAGGACGAGAGAGACGCTTCCTCTCCACTCACCCCTCTGCCGTGTCCGCTCTACGGAGCCATCGAGTCACGGGGAAGCCCTCACAGATCCTATAGAAATGGCATATGTTATTATGCTATTTTTTAATTGACTGACGAGAGAGAGAGGGAGAGACAGAGAAACATCGGCGTGTGGTCCCACTTACTCATGCATTCATGCGCTGACTCCTGCACGTGCCCTACGAGGGGTCGAACCCACAACCTTGGCGTGTCGGGACCACGCTCTAACCGCCTGAGCGACCCGGCCAGCTGTGTGGTTATGATTCAAAGCACCTCAGTTTGCTCCTAGAGCCAGTCCTCGCAGAGCGCGGACGCCGCCTGGATTTTGACGAGGAGGAAGCTGGGGCTCAGGGGACTCCCCTTAGACCAGGACTTGGGGTTCAGAAGGAAGTGCGTTCCACATGCACACTCACAGGCAGGCACTGTCCTGAGCCCCCACAAATACCTACTCGTTTAAGCAATACCAAGGGCTTTAAAACACAGCACCGCCTGACCCTCCAAATCCACTTCTAGAACCTGATCATACAGCAAGAATACTCCCAAGGATTAACACCCCGCCTGCGACAACCCCTCCCGGAGTCGCCAGCCTGCCGACGCAGAATGAAGGCTGGGTCATAAAAACACGTCGAACTTTGACCCCATTTCCAAATTTCCTTGGCGGCTGCCACCACTTTCCATAGAGACTACAGCACCAGAGGACGCAGGCTCCTGACACCCTGGCCGAAGCACCCCAAAGAGCGTGGGGGGGGGGGGGTCACAGCAGAGCTATCTGTAACAGCCCACAGTGCAGCAAACACAAGATAGTCAACCGGGCGATTCGCTAGGAAAAGCATGTTTACCCGTATAATGCAGAAGGCGAATGCTGTGGGAGAGACCCTGTTAATTCGTCGGTGTAAAAGGGTTACAGAAGCATATTCTCACTACGGTGCCAGGTTACAAATGTTCGGCGGTTCTCTGCGGGCTGCTGGATTACGGGTAGTTTTCCCAGGGTGCTTTGCTATGCTTTCCAAATTTCCTTCACTAAGCTTTGACTTTTTTTTTAACCTTCATTGTTGAAAGTATTACATATGTCCCCTTTTTTCCCCCCAATGACCTCCTCCAGCCCATCCCCACCCCAGGCCTTCACCACCCTATTGTTTGTGTCCACGGGTTATGCATATCTTCTATCCATATATATAAAAGGCTAATACGCAAAGTGTCCCCTCGGGAGTTCGACCCGGAGTTCGATCGCTCGCTCTGACGTGCGCTGACCACCAGGGGGCAGCGTGGAACGAAGGAAGGCCCTGGCCAGCAGGCGGAAGGCCCCGATTGGCCCCGATCGCCGGCCAGGCCTAGGGACCCTACCCGTGCACGTATTTCGTGCACCGGGCCTCTAGTATGTATATAAGTTCTTTGGTGGATCACCTCCCACTCACCTACCCTCCCCTGCCTTCCCTCTGAGATTCCACATAAGTTTTTGCTATAATAATAATAAACCTGTTACCAAAATAATCTTAGGCCTTACATGGGCAAGAATATAAGTGCGTATACCTGCGTTAATGTGATTACAAAATGATTGCTATAAACTGCAAAACAAGCTGATGAATCATAAGACTAAAATGCACATAATAAAATCTCCTTAAACAATGTACGTGCTTCCTCGTAGAGAACTGAAAACAAGTAAACACACACAACCACGCCTCCATGCCAACACCTATTCCCCACTGTGAGCTCTCCCAGCGCCCAGGCGAGCGCTCCATGGGGACCCGGGATACCCGGCAAGTGCCTGGACACACGCGGCCGCAGCTTCATCACCGCAGCACCGGGATCACAGCAGAGCTATCTGTAACAGCCCACAGAGCAGCAAACACGAGATAGTCAACCGGGCGATTCGTTAGGAAAAGCATGTTTACCCGTACAATGCAGAAGGCGAATGCTGTGGGAGAGACACTGTTAATTCGTCAGTGTAAAGGCGTTACAGAAGCATATCCTCACTACGGTGCCAGGTTACAAATGTTCGGCCGTTCTCTGCGGGCTGCTGGATTACGGGTAGTTTTCCCAGGGTGCTTTGCTATGCTTTCCAAATTTCCTTCACTAAGCTTTGACTTTTTTTTTAACCTTCATTGTTGAAAGTATTACATATGTCCCCTTTTTTCCCCCCATTGACTCCTTCCAGCCTCCCCCTGCCCCACCTCCCACCCCAGGCCTTCAGCGCCCAATTGTCTGTGGCCATGGGTTATGCATATAGTATGCATACAAGGTCTTTGGTTGATTACCTCACACCCACCCAGCCTCCCCTATTAGATTGCTCACTCTGTTCCATGCTTTCATGTCTCTGAATCCACTCTGTTCATCAGTTTATTCTGTTACTTTTTATGAGGTTTTTTAAAAAGTGTTTTTCTTCTTCAGTCCCACCCCAAACTCCCATTCCCCAAGGATAGCTATTGTTAATTGCTTGGTATAAGTATACTTACAGTTATTTTCTTATGCACATATAACATAAATAGACACATGTAATGTAAATTTTACTTTATCAAAATGATATATGCATATAGTTTTTAAAGTCATAGTGCAAAAAGCCTTGTAAGAAAAGACAGCATCACTGTTTTTCTTTTCTTCACAAGTCTTTTCTATTTAAAATATTTGAATATAAAGTAAGCATTATATTTTTAAGTACTGTACTTATATTTGAATACCTGTACTTCTGCAATTTTTATGTGAAATTACAGTGATGTAAATGATAATATCCATGGAAAAGAACACCATCAATAACATCTGTTTAGGGGGTAAACTATAGCATAGGGACTATAGTCAATAATATTGTAATCACTATGTATGATGCCATGTGGGTACTTGTATTATCGGGGGGGGGGATCACTTCATAAATTTATGATTGTTGTGCTCACTTCGGCAGCACATATAATAAATTATATAATTGTCTAACCACTGTGCCGTATGCCTGAAACTAATATAAAATAATACTGGATGTCAACTGTAATTGAAAATAAAATTTAAAAAAAATAACATCTGTGGAAGAAATACATTCTATTCCTTTGCTCTATTAAGTGCCGAAACAAAATTAATTCTTTGGTTGCAAAATTTTTCCTATTGCAACACATTGATTGCTTCAGTTCATATCATTTTTTACAATGTTTGTTTGTTTCATAGGGTGTTTATTGAAAGCATTAAGAATGATTATTTAGCTTGTGAACAAGAAAGGGAAAAATAAAGGGCCAATTATTAATTAATTGAGACATTCATTTTATTAATCGGGTTCTTTTTCTTTTCCAATCTTATCATTGACCTGCTTGTACCACATAGAAATATTTCCACCAAAAAGTTGAATAAGGCCCTAACCGGTTTGGCTCCATGGATAGAGCGTTGGCCTGCGGACTGAGGGGTCCCAGGTTCGATAAACATAGATCAGCCACCTCCCGCACAGCCCCCACTGGGGATCGAGCCCACAACCCGGGCATGTGCTCTGCCTGGGAATCGAACCATCGCCTCCTGGTTCCTAGGTCGCTGCTCAACCCCTGAGCCACGCCGGCCGGGTGATGCTGGAGTCTGCACTTGAGCTCTACCAGTCAGATCCGGCCACGTAACGTGCGGAGCCCAGTGCAAAGCGAAAATGTTTGCAAAGGACCAAAAACAGAAAACATCAAGACGGTCACTGCAGAGCACTCAAGGACGCGCAGCCCCGAGCCCCGGGCCCGGCCTCGTGGGAAGTGTGTGTGTCAGCACTTCCCAGACACGCGGAAATGAGGGTCCACGAGAACCGGCCTGGGGCTCCCCCACAGCAGAAGCATCCGGGAGGTGCCAGGCGAGGGGCAGAGCCAAAGCCCACCAGAGCCCGGTGGTGGCAGAGTGGGACCACCCGCTCCCGGGTACCCACCACGGAGGCACCACGCCTTCCCTAATGCTCCTTCCCCCTCTGCCTCCGGAGCGGCCCTTTCTAGTTCGTCACAGGCCTTTGCCTACTGACACCAGCAGCGAAAGGCGAAGGGGCTGGGGCCTGCTGGGCGGCCGCTTGCCGGCAGCTCTGGGGAAGAAGCTGAGGGACAGACCCCGGTCTCGGCGGCGTCTCCAAGGAAACGGGCGCCGCGGGAGGCCGGAGCCTGGCCCTGAGGTCACGCCAGGGGCTAGCGGGCTGCCTGGATGCCTGGAAACCATCTGCGGCCACGGATGAGACGTAGATGCTGAAGGTCAGCGCAGTGACCGGTGGACACGGGGGGGGCGGGGGGAGGCTGGGGCGCAGCAGTGTTTCCATGCAGCCTCGTCCTGCAGCCACTCGGCGAGGCCAAGGCCTGGACGCTCGGGAACACCGGTGGGCGGATTGGGGACCTGGCTCCTCACCCTGTGCCTAGGAGGCAGCACAGTGTGTACGTGAAACGACTGTCCATTTCACCCGCATCCCATCGGCTTGAACACCAGCGGGGGGAGGGGGAGAGGGGTCTGGGGCCACAAGCCCAGCACCACCTGTCAGCCACGTGAGCCTGGGGGTGACACGCCTCCCGGGGCCTCGGGGAACGCCACGGTGTCCGGCACACAGCAGTGCTCACTGATTTCACCCCCAAAGCTCTACGCTCCACACCCCACCCGCATGCAGCCCGCACACGGCTGGGCGCCCTTCACCACGCAGGCTCCTAGAGGCACGAACCATGTCCCGCGTGTCCTTGCCTGGCTCACACTCCAGACGGCAGGAACACCCGGGTATGTCAAGGTTGTGGGCTCCATCGGGGTCAGGGCACGTACAAGAAACCACCAGTGAGTGCAGGAATGAGTGACCGCCGTGGTCAGTGTGGCTCGGTTGGTTAGAGCGTCATCCTGTAAACTGAAGGGTCTCGGGTTCGATTCCCAGGCAGGGCACACGCCCAGGTAGTGGGTTCCAGCCCTGGTTAGGGTGCGTAAGGGAGGCAACCATTCGATGTTTCTCTCTCACATTCATGTCTCTCTCTCTCTCTCTCTCTCTCTCTCTCTCTGACGGGGAAATAGGTGACGTCCAGACCAATCACATGCGTGAGCCGCGACAAAGGAAAACTCGAAAGGAAAGGGATCTGGATGTTGGCCCCGTCCAGCCCCCGGGGAAAACGGGCGGGCGTGTTTCTCTCTCTCTCTCGGTGACCGGCTGTCTTCTCCCCCCTCACTCATCCTGCTTGTCAGGAGAGAAGGAGGCTGGTACCACCTGTGGGAACGGCAGCAACATCTTTACCCGCAGACGCGACGGGTACGAACGCCCCGGCCTGAAAGCCCGTCGTGGACACGGGAGGCAGGTGCCTGGCCTCCCGGGCAGAGCCCTCATCACCTGGAAAACGGAGACCTTCCTGTTTGCATTGCCGCCCGGGCTACGCAAATCCTATCTTATCATCGTCAGTGGAGAGAAACGGCTACAAGCTGCATTCGGCTACAAGCTGCATTCCCCGGAACAAAACACCGAATCCAAACAGATGCTATCGCGCCTCCCGCGAGCAGCTGGCCGGGAAGGTGCCCGTGCCTCGCACTCGTTCACTCAGCAACCGAACAGGGGCGCTGGGGGACACACTTTACCTGGGACCCGCAAACCCCCGCTGTTCCCTGGCACTGAAACCAACAAAAACCGGGTCCTAAATATGAAGGCACTAGCCCTGTCCCTCTAACTCAGAACATTCCTTGAAGTTAGGAAATCAAAAGCAACTTCCAAAATCAGAGCGCGTCATCCTCTGTTTTCACATCCGCAATCTTATTAAAAACGATTTAAAATAGCACTTTTATCTTCCTCTCATTTCTCTTCCTTCCCGCTCTCCTCCAGATACAAAAGGTTAAGCGGTGACATCCAGTCCCACACACAATGGGCAGCACACACACAGCTCCCCCGCCAGCTTCCAGCAGCGGCAGGAAGTCACTCACGCACTCTGGCTGGCGGCTCCGTGGTTGGAGCATCATCCCAGGCCCTGAAAGGTCGCTGGTTCGATTCCCGGTCGGGGCTGCAGACTCCACCCCAGCAGCAGGCAGCCAACTGATGGTTCTCTCTCTCTCTCTCCCTCTCTCTCTCTGAAAAAAATCATTTAAGAAAATAGGTGGGGTTTTTTTTTTAAAGAAAATCAAACATCTCCTAAAAAGAAAAGTGAAGGTAAGATGGCACACACATTACTCGTGATCTGGATGTTGGCCCCGTCCAGCCCCCGGGGAAAACGGGCGGGCGTGTTTCTCTCTCTCTCTCGGTGACCGGCTGTCTTCTCCCCCCTCACTCATCCTGCTTGTCAGGAGAGAAGGAGGCTGGTACCACCTGTGGGAACGGCAGCAACATCTTTACCCGCAGACGCGACGGGTACGAACGCCCCGGCCTCAAAGCCCGTCGTGAACACGGGAAGCAGGTGCCTGGCCTCCCAGGCAGAGCCCTCATCACCTGGAAAACGGAGACCTTCCTGTTTGCATTGCCGCCCGGGCTACGCAAATCCTATCTTATCATCGTCAGTGGAGAGAAACGGCTACAAGCTGCATTCGGCTACAAGCTGCATTCCCCGGAACAAAACACCGAATCCAAACAGATGCTATCGCGCCTCCCGCGAGCAGCTGGCCGGGAAGGTGCCCGTGCCTCGCACTCGTTCACTCAGCAACCGAACAGGGGCGCTGGGGGACACACTACCTGGGACCCGCAAACCCCCGCTGTTCCCTGGCACTGAAACCAACAAAAACCGGGTCCTAAATATGAAGGCACTAGCCCTGTCCCTCTAACTCAGAACATTCCTTGAAGTTAGGAAATCAAAAGCAACTTCCAAAATCAGAGCGCGTCATCCTCTGCTTTCACATCCGCAATCTTATTAAAAAAAACGATTAAAAATAGCACTTCTATCTTCCTCTCATTTCTCTTCCTTCCCGCTCTCCTCCAGATACGAAAGGTTAAGCGGTGACATCCAGTCCCACACACAATGGGCAGCACACACACAGCTCCCCCGCCAGCTTCCAGCAGCGGCAGGAAGTCACTCACGCACTCTGGCTGGCGGCTCCGTGGTTGGAGCATCATCCCAGGCCCTGAAAGGTCGCTGGTTCGATTCCCGGTCGGGGCTGCAGACTCCACCCCAGCAGCAGGCAGCCAACTGATGGTTCTCTCTCTCTCTCTCCCTCTCTCTCTCTCTGAAAAAAATCATTTAAGAAAATAAGTGGGGTTTTTTTTTTAAGAAAATCAAACATCTCCTAAAAAGAAAAGTGAAGGTAAGATGGCACACACATTACTCGTGTCTGCGTGCAGACACGGGGCTGGCGCTGGCCCACGCGCTCGGCAAACCCTCAAGGCTCGGACTCGGGATGAGAGAAGCCATGTTTCCCTGGAAGATGGTAAAGGAACCTGGGACCTGATGAATTTGGAAAACAAGGTCCCCGACACAGTCAACAACACCGGCTTTCACTCTTCGGGAGCTGGCTTGTAACTGGACGCCATATGAATTCCGTCTGTGAGAGGAGGCACTGACAGCAGGAAGAAAGGAAGGAGCGGGCACACCCTTTGCTCTGAGAGGACGTAAACACAAGCACCAGCTCCAAAGGTTGGTTTGTTTTGCTTTTTCAGTACAGTTTCGGCGGACTTCATGTTTTTGTGTGTTTTTTTAAAGACTGAAATCTTTTTTTAAATGTGTTTTTAATTATTTCAGAGAGGAAGGGAGAGAGAGAGAGACAGAAACATCAATGATGAGAGAGAATCACTGATCGGCCGCCTCCTGCATCCCTCACATTGGGGATCCAGCCCACCACCCGGTTCACAGGTAGACGCTCAACCACCGAGTCACCCCGGCCGGACAACCAAAGTTTTCTCTTTCTTTGCTCACCAAATGCTTTGGTGGGTTGGACACCTCCAAGACAGGTTCGTGGTGCAATTTGGAACTGTAACTCACCCAGCAATGAAGAGCAGGGCACAGTCAGATAAACCCCTTCACCAGCTCCGGGGGCAGGCAGCAAAAGTCCCTTTAGCACCAAGACAGAGGGAGCTGCTGGCATCAGCACAGGAACAACAAACAGAATTTGAATCCATAATGTTTTCCTCTCTCCACGAACTGCCGGCTTCCCACAGCTCTGGAGGCGTGAGGCTGGCGGGACGCATCCATCTCCTTCCCTAGACGGAGCCACAGCCAAGGCGCCATCACCAGCCCCTGGCGCCCAGCGTTCCCGGTCAGGACAGCATCCCTCCCGGCCTTTGTCAGCGCAGCACCAGCCTCGTTCCTAGAAGGCGCCGCCGGCCTCTGCCAGGCCCATCCGCGATGCACAGGCGACTGCACTCGTCCCACCGGGTGACAGGAGGTCACCGCGTCCGCCCACCTTCGTTAACTCGCAGGGCCACGGGGTTCGGCTACCAGGGCAAACCCCTGGCGACCTCAGAGGACCAAACCCGGCCCCGGGCCATCCGAACGCTGGAGCCCAAGCCTGCAGCTCGGGGAGGTCTGGTTCCTGGAACCGTGCGAGGTGCCCGCAGGACCCCGCACACACACCCGGGTCCATTGTTACACCGGCGCGGCGCGGCCCCCTCCCACCTGCCCCTCGGGG
>NW_005354117.1:285583-286037 GCF_000412655.1 Myotis brandtii
AGCCGCCCCTTCTTAGCGATTCCCGCCGGATCTGGCTGAGCCCGGCTGGGACTGTCCGCAGGAGCCCTCCTGGGGACGCCGCCTCCAGGGTGGGAGGCTGCCCAGGCAGGGGCGCCAGCCGATGTGTCTGGGGGTGCAGGGAGGCCCCCTCCCGTCAGATTGTTATAGAACAGAAAGAGCCAGGAAAATTCCAGGACGAGCAGAACAGCAGCTTGCAGCCTAGTAAATCCTATCTCCCTAGGCCAGGGGTGGGCAACCTTTTTGTGAGTGCGTGCCAAAACCAGCAAAATCTCTGACTCAAAATTCTTCTGCGTGCCAACCCTAATTTTTTGAGAACGTTACGCCTACTTGATATCTCTTAAGGTGTAAGTATGTGAAGAACCTTGAAGAAATAATAAAATTCATTCCAGCGACAAAAACACAGTATATGATGATGAAAAATACATTTATTTTT
>NW_005354117.1:286300-289331 GCF_000412655.1 Myotis brandtii
GTGTGAAGTCACTGTGCCAGCCCAGAACACTGGTCTGGGGCCAGAGAAGACCTCCTTCTTCCAGGCTTTAGGCATCACCACTAAAATCTCCAGGGGCACCACTGAAATCCTGAGTGATGTACAGCTGATTAAGACTGGAGACAAAGTGGGAACCAGTGCAGTCACACTGCTGAACATGCTGAGCATCTCCCCCTTCTCCTTTGGGCTGATCATCCAGCAGGTGTTAGACAGTGGCAGCATCTATAACCCGGAAGTGCTTGACATCACAGAGGAAACTGCATTCCCACTTCCTAGAGGGTTTCCGCAATGTTGACAACATATACCTTCCGATTGGTTACCCAACTGTTGCCTCAGTACCCCATTCTATCATCAATGGGTACAAGCGAGCTCTGGCTTTGTCTGTGGAGACTGATTACACCTTCCCACTTGCTGAAAAGGTCAAGGCCTTCTTGGCCGATCCATCTGCTTTTGTGGCTGCTGCCCCTGTGGCCACTGCCACCACTGCTGCTCCTGCTGCTGCTGCAGCCCCAGCCAAGGTTGAAGCAAAGGAAGAGTCGGAGGAGTCAGACAAGGATATGGGATTTGGTCTCTTTGATTAATTACCAAAAAGCAACCAGCTCAGCCAACTCTATTTGAGAAACAAGGAAATAAAGCTTACTTCTCTTAAAAAAAAAAAAAAGAAAAAAGAAAAAAATTGTAAATGGAAGATTATAAGAGAGGGTTTCGCGTGCCAGCAAAAGTTACTGGCGTGCCATGTTTGGCATGCGTGCCAGGGGTTGCCCACCCCTGCCCTAGGCCAAGCAGACTGGAGTAAATGGTTTATACTTCTCCCAACCAGAGGGCAGATCGCTTAAATCACCCAACTTAGGGAGACGATAACAGAAATCCATTCAGTGCCATTTGCCAGCCACACACCCTGGGACAGGCAAAGTAAGAGAATAAATCTCATTTTGGCACATCAGCAAAAAACTGATGAATAAATAGTCTACTGATTCACCCCTAAAACCTCCCCTAAACACCCAGCCTTTTAAACCCCTGAAAAGGCAGGTCACAGGTGCTCCCCCTCCAGGGAGCACTCAGTGCCATTCCCTCCCTCTCCTCCCCCACGGGCAGGCATCTGCTAACCTCCAGGAGACTCGCCACCAGGGGAGCCGTGGGCAGAGGCCGCTCGTCCTGGCTGACCCCTGAGCCTGTCCCCCAGACCCCTGTTCTCGACTTCCCAGTGAGCCAGCAGCCTGGCCAGGGCTCTCCTGTGGCTTCTTCTAGGCTCTTCCTATTTCGTTGTCCGCAGTAACTTTTGCTTCGGTCAATAAAGTCTTGCTTGCTTTTCTACATTTTGTCTCTCTCTTTTTTTTAATGGCTCAATTCCTCTTTTATTTGATGAATGTGTACTGATACCTACTTTATGCTAGGCACTGTGCCACACACCAAGGACACAAAGCGTGGGCAACCTAGTCTCTGCCTCTCTCTCCCCCCTTGGAATGAAGGGAAGGGGAGGGGAGAAGGGAGGGAGGGAGGAAGGAGAAAGAAAGGAAGGAAGGAAGGAAGGAAGGAAGGAAGGAAGGAAGGAAGGAAGAAAGAAAAGAAAGTCCTTGAGTGAGGATTTAAAAAAAAAAAAAAGCAAGCTGATTCCTGCTGCAGCTCCATCAGCTCAGGAACACGAGGCCCACCCTCTGAACTGGGAGAGACTGTTTGTGGGAGAACAAACCAGCTGTGAGACTTTCAAAGGCACATGTGAGCCCACTGAGCTGCCCCCTCCCGGCCAGTCAGCACCCCACTGGCCCTGCAGGAAGATCCGGAACGTTTACTCCCGGGTCAGACTGGAGAGGGCGTGGCCAGGGACACCAGGTACAGGGTCAAGGCAGAGCGTGAATTTAGTGGAGCTGGAAGAAAGCGGAGGAAACCAGCCAAACAAATCCATGAGAAGCAGTTGAACAAAGACAATTAGAATAGGGACCTGGATGTCTAAGACCCAAGTAGATGATTCAAGACAAAGACAGACACGGGCAGTGGGAAGCACATCAAAGGATGCCAGCCAGCGCCCCCAGCCCCCCCTGGCCGAGGTATTAGGGTTAATGGTGAATGCTGCGGCCCAGAGCAGCGCTGGCCCCCCCTGAGCGGTGTGCAGCCAGCCGTGCCGCTCCTGCCTCTGCTCTCTCGTCCCCGAGGCCGAGCTCCTTGAAGGAGGACACACGTGTCATTGGATGGTGCCGCCTCCGAGCCTAGCTCAGTGCCTGGCGCCTGCGCTGTGTTCGCTGTCCTGTTACCTGGCACAGGAGAAGGGGGGGGGGGGACGCTGAGGACGGTCCAGGTTGGGAGAAGCTGTCCGACGGCCTAAGTGTTTGAACCGCAAGACCGTTCTCCACGGTGTCCCCACACTAGATGCCCAAAGCGCGATCCGTGGGGACGCTGTGAAAACACCGCCAGTGTCTCGCTCACCCCGCAGCCCTTTAGAAGCCTCTGTTCCGAGCCCACCTCACAGCCTCCTTTTAACACACCTTCCTCCTCAAAGGCCCGTCTCCACCCACCATCACCTTCTGACGCACTGGGAGTTCAGGCTCAAACACAGAGTTTGGAATTTGCAGATGGAAGGACGTAACTCAGTCCAGAAGAGCAGTCGAGGCCGGCAGTGTAAGAACAAAAGGGACACGATTCAGATTGATGAGGAGTATCTTCAAACAACTTAGAGCCAGAAACCAGACCGGGGTGCCAGCTACCCCTGCCTCTGGTCCACATTACACGGAAGGCCCTGGGCGATCAGACACACACATACACAGTGAGGATGGGGGGAAGAAACCAGTCATCTTCAGGAAGTGGTTGTGTACAGAAAACACGAATCTACATATCAATCATTTGAGTGAAATGAAATCTCCTTACTCCCTAAAAATCAATAGAAACTTAGTTGTATTTCTAGCTACTTAGCAACAAAGACAGGAAATGTGTTTTAAAATGATCTTTAAGATAGAAATTTTAGCCCAGCTGGCGTGGCTCAGTGGTTGAGCATCGACCTGTGAACCAGGAGATCACAGTC
>NW_005354117.1:289434-293322 GCF_000412655.1 Myotis brandtii
GTTCCTATCCCTCTCCCTCTCCCTTCCTCTCTAAAATCAATAAAAATATATATATTTTTAAAAGATAGAAATTTTAAAAGCACCTAAGAATAATTCTTACAACTCTAAGAGTTTGAGATAAATTAAAAACTTAGATAGATAAGATGTTCATTGATGGAAAGACTGTTGTAGTGAATTCTCCTCAAATTGATGTATAGACTCAAAGTAATAACATTCAAAATCACGAAGGACAGTACAGTGGGGCCTTGACTTACAAGTTTAATTCGTTCCGTGACGGAGCTCATATACTCGTATGTCAAATCAAAAGTGAACGAGTGAGACACGTGATGCTGGGCTGATGTTGTGGCGTTTACTGTGACATTCGCGCGCCAACTATCGGTGAGGTATCTGAAGCTGGCTCGTAACCCGAATTTTAGCTTGCAACTCAAAGCAAAAAATCGGCCGAGAGACGGCTTGTATCTCGAAAAACTCGTTAGTCGGGACACTCGTAAGTCAAGGCCCCACTGTATATAGAAAGAGCTCTGAGCTGCCCTGAACGGAGCGAGTGCCTGTCTCCCTGCGAGCGAGCTCTCGCTCGATGCCTGTGTGTATGGCATGGCCGACACTGGCTGTGGAGCTGCGAACAGCACAGTGGCTGTGGCCAGACTGGCCCGGTCTGCATCTCCTCTTGGCTTCACCTCTCTCTAGTTCCGTGACCTCAGGCTTGTTACTTAACTCTCTGTCACTTATTTACCCCATTTTAATGGTAAGGAGGCAAATGCCCCCCTGGCCGAGGTATTAGGGTTAATGGTGAATGCTGCGGCCCGGAGCAGCGCTGGCCCCCCCTGAGCGGTGTGCAACCAGCCGTGCCGTTCCTGCTTCTGCGCTCTCGTCCCCGAGGCCGAGCTCCTTGAAGGAGGACACACGTGTCATTGGATGGTGCCGCCTCCGAGCCTAGCTCAGTGCCTGGCGCCTGCGCTGTGTTCGCTGTCCTGTTACCTGGCACAGGAGAAGGGGGGGGGGGGACGCTGAGGACGGTCCAGGTTGGGAGAAGCTGTCCGACGGCCTAAGTGTTTGAACCGCAAGACCGTTCTCCACGGTGTCCCCACACTAGATGCCCAAAGCGCGATCCGTGGGGACGCTGTGAAAACACCGCCAGTGTCTCGCTCACCCCGCAGCCCTTTAGAAGCCTCTGTTCCCCACGGGCCTGGGACCCCCAGCACAGCACTGCGGGGGCTCCGGCACCTGGGGCTGGGGCCGTTCCTCAGCTCGTGGCAGCCTGTGCTGTCATCACGCCCATTCAGGGCCCTTCTCTGGATTTGCTTAATTCTTGTTCTCCCCACAACCATGTCCCACAACAGGCCATCATCCCAACGCTTCCAACTCGCGTCTCCTACGCTGTCACCTTACTCCACGGTGTCCCTGGTGGAACAAAAACCCTACATTTGTTGTCACCAGATCCATCAACTTTGGGCCTTACGGTTGGGGCTTTTGAAGCTTAAAAAAAAAAGTCTTTTCTGCCGCAAGGTCACGAGTCTACGCGTTCAGTAACTTCCTGGCATTACCGAGCACGTGTGTGTCTTTTACCCATTTGGGATCGTCTTTCTCCTGCGTGTGCGGCTAAGCTGAGGTCTCTAAGCTGGGGTGATGGGAATGTGGCAGTGCCGGGTGGGGATGGGGGCGGGTGCACGTGACGCCAGAGAAGCAAGAGGCCCCCGCGTTTTAACTGAAGCCTATGTTCAGTAACTTCCTGGTATTACCGAGCACGTGAGTGTCTTTTATCCATTTGGGAATCGTCTTTCTCCCGCGTGTGCGGCTAAGCTGAGGTCTCTCTCGCTCGCTCGGCTGTTACCAGGCAGGGCTGGGCTGGGCAGAGGGCTCCGTGTCTTTGCTCAGATCTCTCAGGAAAGGGCCCTGAGTCCTGGGTGTAGGGGGATGTCAGTCGAGGGTCTGAGTGATGGTGTTCACGGGGAACTTCGCAGCACAAAACAGAAAATGGTCAGTTCTCAGGGGATCACAGCGCGTTTTATGAAAGTGACTTAACATACCGCAGTCCTGACACTTGCTGAGTGACTCTCAAAGAGTTTGAAGAATCATGTGGACCCAGGCAACACGCACGACAACATGAGGCTGCAAGTCGGACAGGAGGGGTCCAGACCGGCGTGCTGCGAGGCAGTGTCCCAGGTACGGAGCTCTAGTCAGTCCAGTTGCTGCCCTCGGAGCCCTGGAGGTTAATATTGAGGGCGACACAAGGCGAGACAAGAGCGGCACATGCCGAGCCTCGGAGCTCTGTTCTGCGCCGTTACAGTCCCACCGCAGGTGCGCGAGGGCTCCCTGCCCCACGTCCACGCTGGCCCTTGCTTCCTCTCGTCCTGGCCAATGGCCATGCCGGCAGGGGTGCGGCGGTGCCTCCGTGGCTGCGATGTGCACTTCCCTGAGGATCGGCAACCTTGAGCGCCTGTTCATGGACGCGCTGGCCATGGGTATGTCCTCTTTGGAATGTCTATTCAGGTCCGCGGCCCTTTTTAAAGCAGGTGTTCCTGGTATGACGTTGTATGAGCTGCTGATATATTTTGAATGTTCATCCCTTGTCGGGAGTGTGATTTGCAAATATCTCCCCATTCAGAGGCCTTTCGCTCTGCCAACCGCCCCTTCGCGAGCAGGAGCTTCTGAGTCTGATGTCGCCCCACCTTGAATTTGGCTTTTGTTGCTGAGCTTTGGAGTCAGGTCTGAGCAGTCACTGCCAACGCCGATGTCCACCACCTTCTCCCTAGACTTCATTTTAAATATATGTTTTTATTGATTTCAGAGAGGAAGGGAGAGGGAGAGAGAGAAACATCAATGATGAGAGAGAATCACGGATCGGCTGCCAGGTTACCGCCTGGAGAAGAGGAGAAGGCACCCCCGTTCCTGCTCCCAGGCTCCCAGCTCCCTTCCTCCAGGGACCCTGGGGGGGGGGGGGTATTATTCTGCCAGGTCCTGTCACCCATGAAAGTCTCAGCACCGAGGTGACTCTAAAAGCAAATGAGGCCCAGCCTAGGTAGCACAACAGGACAGGCGGGCCAGGCTCCGTGTCATTCCGGCCCAGTCCACTATGTGACCAGGGACCAGGGTCTCCCCCGCGCAGAGAACAAAATACCCGAGACACGAGGGGCCAGAGCCGAGCCGGGGGCTGAAGCGATCACAACAGCTTACAGGTGAGCATGGCCGGTGGTCACGTCTAGTTCTATCGCTCATGGAAAAACCCCTGTGCGGGCGGGTTACGGCCGACCACGACGCAGGCGGGCTGAAGCCGGGAGAGGCCGTGTGGACGATGCCCGCGGGGGCAGAGCAGAGAGACCCGGCTCAGGCCAGCGGTGACACTGCTGACCTAGTGACCGGCCATAGAGCCCGCCTCCACACGCTGGCACTGGGGATGAGTAAACGGGGTCATGCAGTGTTTTGCGGGTCCCCTACCACTCACCGCGGGTTATGGAGAACAAGGAAACAAACAAACGTACCAGAGTTCTCACACATGGACCAGGGCGCTTGGGACAATCATAGGATGGGGCTCCTTCAGCCTGTCATTAGAAGGGCGCTCTAAGGTGGCCTTGGAGCCCCAGGGAGCCACACGAGACCTGGGGGGCATGTACATACAGCAGAGCGAGGGGTACCTCCCAGTCCCCTGGCTGTCGCTGGGGTGATGGGAATGCGGCAGTGCCCGGTGGGGATGGGGGCGGGTGCACGTGACGTCAGAGAAGCAAGAGGCCCCCGCGTTTTAACTGAAGCCTCCAGGACACAGACTGCCGCCAAGCGGTGTCATTTTGGTCCAGGAATTGTTGGAGGCGGATCTTAAAGGTATCAAGTGGCAGAATCTGGTTCTGTAAGTGGCTGCTCAGTGCGGTGTGGTGTCTGCTCCTCAGCTGTGCC
>NW_005354117.1:293418-299512 GCF_000412655.1 Myotis brandtii
ACCCTCCACCACCCCCAGCTCCCAGCCCCCAGCCCCTCCTGCACACCCTCACCAGGGACCAGGACTGCAACCGGGGCATGTGCCCTGACAGGGAATCAAACCCGTGACCTTTGTGGTGCCTGGGACAACGCCCAACCACTGAGCCACACGGTCCAGGACAGTCAACCCCTTCACAGCATGCTCAGGCCAGGGCACTCATTTGGAAACTCGGGGACACTGACACCTCAGGAGTCTCCTTCCCCCTTGTTACTGCCTCCCCAGCTGTTGCCAGGCTGGTCCCTCGGCCTGGCCGCACTGCTCTGCTGCGGGGGGAGATCCGTCCTTCACTAACTCGGTCGAAGCTCAGCTCTCCGGCACCTCTCGAGTTTGAGCTTCCATCCAGACTCTTTGCTGAGAATTCAGGTCTGGATTGGGTGCCCCCTTTGTCGATTCTTGTAACACTGTGTTCCTGCTGTCACCTAGTATGACAACTGTCCTCTTGTCTTTCTTCACCACTAAACTCTAAGCCAGTGATGGTGAACTTATGACACGTGTGTCAGAGGTGACACGCGAACTCATTTTTTTGGTTGATTTTTCTTTGTTAAATGGCATTTAAATACATAAAATAAATATCAAAAATATAAGTCTTTGTTTTACTATGGTTGCAAATATCAAAAAATGTCTATATGTGACACGGCACCAGAGTTAAGTTAGGGTTTTTCAAAATGCTGACACGCCGAACTCAAAAGGTTCGCCATCACTGCTCTAAGCGAAGAGCTGGGCACACAGTAGGCGTTTAATAAAAAGTTTTGAATGAATGAATGATAAGTTATTATGAATACCAGTGCCAGGTATTTGGCACACAACCAATCAATCCATGTTGGGTCAGTGTTCTGTGATCACAGGATAACCTAGAACCCGGGGCCCGCACGGCAGGCTGCGGGCCGTGTGGGTGGAAGCAGGGCTCATGTGAACATGCAACACCTTGACCGACTATGTCAGGCTGGGGGCTCTTCTCTGCGTCCAGCACAGAGAGAGACGTGAGCCGGTTCTTTTAAGTAGGAGGCGCTTTTGGGATTTGGGAAAATGAAAAGACAGACACAAAAATAGAATAAAAGCTTGGGCCGGGCGTGGCGTCTGCCCTCTGATGGAGGGACAGACACAGAGAGAGTCAGCACCGCATGCAGATTTAATAAATACTCGAATAACAGGAAGTTACATCACATCTGGGTGGGCCTGGAGTTCCTGGCGACCTCATGAGATCCACCCCCTTCACACTGGGCTGGAAGGTCAGACTGAGTGGCCTCCGGTCTGTTGACCAGGTCCGCCCCCCGGGCGTGGCTCTGCCTTCGCTCTGCGTTTCAGCCGACATATTTAAACCGAGTGTTTGCTAACGGCCCTCAACAACCAACCATCAGAGCAGATGCCGATCCATCAGACAGCAGCGCCTGGCCTTCTTCGTAGGGGAGAGTACTGGCCTTGCCCCAAAGCAGCAGAAATTCACTTATTAACTGAACACGTGGCAAACGCGTCTATGCAGCACTGGCATTAAGCCAGAAAACTACCGACTAACAACATTTTTACCTACAACCCGAGCAGCTGCAGTGACACTCCTTGTACTGATAAGATCTTGCTTATAAAACCAATCATGAATAACTTTTCTATACGTTAGCAATAACCATTTCTAATCCTTCCAGTGGTTCTCAACCTTCCTAATGCCGCGACCCTTTAATACAGTTCCTCATGTTGTGGTGACCCCCAACCATGAAATTATTTTCGTTGCTACTTCATCACTGTAATTTTGCTCCTGTTATGAATTGTCATGTAAATATCTGATATGCAGGATGTATTTTCATTGTTCGCGACCCACAGGTTGAGAACCGCTGATTTACACCATAATAAATCCTCAGAATTTATTTAAGGCTTATGAAGCATATAAAAACTATGCAACTTTACTGAGAATCATAAAAACACTTGAAGAGAGAAATAGCATGAACTTTAAAAGAACTCCTTAATATTATAAGATGCCCGTTCTCCCCAAATTGTTTTTATAAGCAGTGAAATTCCCCAAAAAATGCCAAGTAATTTTGGGGGGTAATGTTTTTTCGAATAATAACATACATTAACAAGTATACAGTTCAATGAATTTTAAACTATTTTAAAACTGGTCTAAGTTTAAAGTTCACCTGACATAAAAATAAAGCAAAAATATTCTGTAAAATTTTAATAAGAAAAAAAACTTTAAAATGTTGGAGCTGAAACGTTACTATAGAAATTGGCAGAAAGGAATTCTAGCCAAAAAAAAAATTAAAAAAAGAGCTCATGGGGATGTATATAAATGTGATCAGTGTCGCATTTCAAAGTGGTGAGTTAATGATGGAACCATTGCTGGTGCTAAAATAATTGTGATACAAGTATCCAACTAAACACATACATTTAAACATAAATACAAATAAATAAAGCCAGAAAAGATGTCGAATAATGTATCGCTTAAAACTTAGGGTGGGTAAGCATGACGTTGAAAATGGATTTGTCTGCGTACAGTGAATGCCTCTCTGTGGTGAATGTCATATGTTAAAAGGCAGGTCACAATTCAGGAGAACGTGTTTGCTACGCTTATGACACCTGGCTGGCGTCTGATGGCCCCATGGGCTATGCTGAGCGAGTGTGGGTTCGGGGTAGGATTGCTGGGGTGTGAACATGAGGTGTCTCACTTCCCAGCTGTCTCGGGTCGGGTTCCCGAGAAGCCGGGCAGAGAGGAGGGTTCTGGGTAAGTAACTGACAGCGGATACCCTTCCCCTGAGGAATGAGGGGGCGGGATCAGAGGGGAGGAATCTAGGAAAAGGTGAGGTTCAGACAAAGGCTGGCCCCGGCTGCCCCACCAGATCAGGGCAAACAGGGTGCCCAGGAGGCTCCTGGCCTGGCTCAGGGCTGGCCCTTGTGTCCCTCCCTCAGTGGCTGGTCTAAGGCCGCCCAGGCCCTGGGACACTCCCGCTCCCACTGAGGATAATAGTTCTCCGGCAGAGGGTGCCACGCTGAGCTGCTAGACACCCGAGGACGGCACGTGTGGACAGGGCATCAGGAGATCAACTAGTAGCATCGTCTGTAATAACTACACCCTCCCGGTTAAGTCACTCGGCTTTCTGAAGCTTTCATGTCTTCATTTATCAAGAGAAAACATGTCAGGGCCACAGGGTGGCAGGGGATATGACAAGAAGTAGTCCATGCCAGGAGCTAGGCCAACAAAAGCACTCCAGTGTTAGCATGCAGAGAGCTTTACGAGTCTAAGCACTCTCTAATAGCAAAATGCGGAAACGGCAAAGACTGGATTATACCGGCGGAGACACGCAATTACCCACAACATGGGGATGTTTCCTCTGGACTCTAACTGCAGACGTGCACGCTTACAATGAATTGCCGCTTCTTTCCCCTCGAACACTCGGCGTCGGCCAGGCGTCCAGCTGGGGACGGGGAGCCCCTTCCCACGTTGCTATGAAGAGTATAAACTGACCGGCCGTTTTCCGGAGCGCGCCTCGGAGCGTATCTGGAGCTTATACTTCACGCACACCCTTCTGAAACGTGCATCCCCGCTTCCAAGAATTCATTTGCAGAAAATCTGGCCAGATACTTAAAAATACAAAGAAGTTCGCATGTAGGACTGAGTATTGGAAAGTTGGCATTGATCCCAAGAGTGACTAAAATAGAAAGGGATAATGGTGCCAAGGCGGTTGCGATAAAGAATGACTACAAAGAAGTATATTTTAATGTTATACATAAACATGTTTTCCACAAATACAAAAATATCTTTTATTGAGACGGAATTCGTGTCAAAAGCACAAATTTAGAAGTGGTATTCCGAGGGTAAAATCCAGTCTTATGCCATTTGGAATGACACACGCTGGCAGTAGCTGTCTTTGGTGGCGAGCTGTTTTTGCAGCTTCGTGCGAATAGGCAGAGAGGCCCACGGGCGGAAAGGGGCCACTCAGGATGGTGGTTAATGACACAGGCGAGAGTCCGGGTGTCTGCAGACGCACCCTGACTCACGCCGCGAGTCCCTCCGGGTAGCCTGCTGCCCGCGCTCCGTCGCGGTGTGCGCGCTGGGAGGCAGCTGTGCCGCCATCACCTCGGAACCAGGTGGCCTTGGCAGGGTCCCTCGTGGCGTGGCCGTGCCTCTCCGGGATCTGTTACCTGGGAAGCCCCGGAAGCTAACAGAGACCGAGTCTCCTTATGGCGGACCAGGCGCTAACGCGGCCAGTGCACAGCCCGGGCTGGAGTGACCGCCTTTCCCAGGTGCTCACTCAGCGCAGCGAGGCCTGTGTCACGGCACCTGGGGCCTCGGACGCCCTCCCTCGCTGTGCCAGGGCCTGGCCGCCTGAGCCGGGGGACGGAGAAGAAGCCTCAGGTCCTCCTGGCGTTCCTATGCTTTGTCCCGGACACCGGAGGACGGGCTGTCCGAATGAGGGGGCGGCTGGGCTGCCCAGACCCCAGGCTCTCCTTCGTGTGAGGGCGGCCCCACCGGCCGCACCAGGAGCACCCCCAATGCGGGGGGTGGCCGCCACAGCGACGCTCAGGTGCAGGAGGTGGAACTAGGGAACCCAGTTCTCTGCCAGCTCTGACGTGAAGGCCGGCGATGTTTCTCAGAGACGGCACCCTCGCCCCTCCCAGGGAGGAAGACGAGATGCTGTTTGCATCCCGGTAGCTGGGTGGGCGGCTGCCTGCGCTGTGGGATAAGCAGTGGTTTGGAGAATTTCTCAGGAGAGACAATCAAGGAAATGGCAGCTCTCGGGCCCGCACAGAGGCAGCAACTAGAGACGGGAGGAGAGCGTGTCTGTGTGTCAGGCAAGGCTGACGGGCCCCTGAGTGTTTTAGACGAGAAGAGGTCGCTCTGAGCTCTTTAAACAACACTTCCGTGTATTCGACACGAGCAGACGTGGAGTCGCTTAAGGATGCTAAACTCTTCCTCTTTGGGAACTCTGTGCTGGGGTTTAAAAATACAAGCGATGGCCCAGGGAGTCACCGCAAAAGAAACGCCAGGGAACGCTGTCCTCCTGTGGAGGCCTTTAAGAAAGGCTGCATCTAAAATGAAGTCATGCGCCCGCGCCCGGCCCGGCCAGCGCAGGTTCTGCCTGTGCAGCGGTATTCGAACCCGACGCCCAGCAGGAGATGTGTGCGGCTCCCGCTTGGTCCCTGCTGTGGGAAAGGAAGCCAGTCCCCGGGGCTCTGTTCCTGGCGTGGCGACGCCCCAGGCAGATGGAGAGTATAAAACAGACTTTCGCAAATGAAGACACATCACGCTTTTCAGCCCAGAACAGGAAACCTCACGGTTGCCAAGGCAACGGCAGGACTGGGCGCCCAGGCTGGCGGCCGAGTGTCCCCGAGCCCAGCGGCCTCTACTGTCACTCACGGTCACACCGAGCACAGGCCTCGGTAGTGACTTCGCAGCCAGGATCCGTCTGCGAGCTCTCGGACACAATAGACACAACGAGGCCGATTCTGAGCCATCAGAGCAGCAGGGGGGCCTCCGGGGGACAGTGATCCCCGCGACACCCAGGAGACCCGTTCACGTACATGATGACCCGGGACTGCACGTCAGGTACACGTCCCTGCACATTTGACAAAACCCATGGACTCGACCCCACCCAGAGCGAACCCGTCCAACCAGGGGCCGTGGTGACGGCAGCGTGATGTGTCCGTGTCGGTTGGTCAGTTGTAGCAAATGCACCCCTGGGGGTGGTGTTGGTGGGGAGGCCAGGGGTCAGGGGGGCGGGGGACTAGGGGAACTCTCGGAACTTCCTGCTTCGCTTTGCTGTGAACATAAATAAATAACACGGTTTATGATGGAGGAATGAAGGAAGGAAAAACAAACAAATGGCCTCTTCTGGGGGTAGGACAAGTCCAGGGGCTCCAAGTGAGGTTGCGTGGGAAAGAGGCATTCGTTTGTGGCACAAACAGCACAGAGACCCAGGGGGCATGGAGGACCCAGGGCACGCTGCTGCCCATAGAACACCCTGCTGCCCACAGAACACGTTGCTGCCCATAGGACACGCTGCTGCCCATAGGACACGCCGCTGCCCATAGAACACGCCACTGCCCATAGAACACGCTGCTGCCCATA
>NW_005354117.1:302658-306445 GCF_000412655.1 Myotis brandtii
AGCCCACGCCGGGCGGCTCCTCAGCGCGGGCTGCCTTACGAACCTGGACTTGGCGTGCTTACTGCCAGCGGTCAAGGACTGTCAGTGATGCAATCGGTCCTATAATTTTTTAAAATATATTTGTATTGATTTCAGAGAGGAAGGGAGAGGGAGAGAGAAACATCAATGATGAGAGAGCATCATGGATTGGCTGCCTCCTGCACACCTCCTACTGGGGATCAAGCCTGCAACCCAGGCCTGTGCCCTTGACCAGAATCGAAACGGGGACCCTTCAGTCCGCAGGCCGACGCTCCATCACTGAGCCACCCCAGCTCGCGCTGTCCTGTGATTTTTAAAAGACAGCCCTGGGAGCACATGCTGCTCAGAGGTGGGAGGACCTGCTCGAGCTTAGTTACGGCTGCGCCTTGTGCTCCGGCCACAGGGAAGGCGCTGGCTCTCCCCCACTCGGTGCCTCTCTTGGGGCCAAGGCAGGACCGAGATGAGTTCCAAGGTGACTCGAGCCTGACGGACCTGTCACTGAAACGCACCTCTCCCTGCCCCGCCCCCACTTGCTACCTGCCAATCAAAGGAGAACGCGGGCTCCCTGGCCACTGTCCGTTGACGTGGACTAGAAGTAACGTGGGGCGCCTCTTGGATCTGAGTCACTCTGCTCCTTAGCCGAGAAGCTGTTGCTTTTTTGTTTTTTCATCCTCACTTAAGGATATGTTTCCATTGATTTTTACAGAGAGTAGAAGGGAGAGGAGGCGAGAGAGAGAGAGAGAGAGAGAGAGAGAGAGAGAGAGGGAGATCAATTGGTTGCCTCCAGTTTGTACCCTGGCCGGATTGGGCCTGCAGCCAAGGTATGTGCCCTTGACCAGGAATTGAGCCCGAGAGCCTTCAGTCCTCGGGCCACTGCTGTGACCCCTGAACAGCGGCAGGGCCAGCTCACTTTCTCAGCTGCCGAAGGTTTGCACTCAGCCAAGGTTCTCACAGGGGCCACAGGCTGAAACCACGCAAGCAGCTTCTGAAACACGCCGACGCCTGTGTCTGTGATCCCCGTGTCACAGGCTGGGCCGGAGCACCTGCGGAGCCGCCGGGACATCCCCAAGCACAGGCCCGGCTGGGAGCCGCGAGCCGCGCTGCCTTTAATTCCAGACGGAGCTGCAGACCACAATCACTGGCCTCGGAATTCCTTCCATGAGGCAAACGGACGCGCGTCACCGCCTGCTGCACAGACAACGCTTTGGGTGAGCTTCCTGCCAGGCGGCCTGTCCTAAAACGTGTCTGAACCGAACCTTGAGCAACAGGAACCAGTGGACTTGCCGTCCATCCTGGGAGTTTTCCTAATTGGTCCAGACCACGACTCAAGCTGCAGACGAGGAGGGAGCTCTGTGCACGTGGGTGTCTGGGCTCTGACTCAGCCCGGTGTCGGGTTTGGCCATCTGCCCAGGGACCTGCTGGGTGACCTCACCGAGGACCAAGCTGCCAGTTCGCGGAGATCGCGGCGGGAGGTCCTGGGCAAATCGCTTGGAGACCACACAACAACGCTGAGTTGCATCTTCCCTGGGATTGCACAAACAGAGTTTGGGGCCAAGCCGTTCCCCCCCAAAGCTACCATCGGGATGGTTCCGGAAGGTGTCGGACAGTTGTTTCCAGGACTGTGGGGGCCTTACACAAACCGGCATTTCTTCCCACTAATGACTGCCTCACGCGGTAAGCGAGGGGGGCACAAGTATTCGGTTTCCAAAAACTACTCAGCGTTCAAAGACACCTTGACTCCTCACACGGTTGTTGGTGGCTCTTCACTAGCTGGTGGTGTATTATTCAGGAGAACGAAGCACCACATGTAGTCAGAATGTTCGAGGGCAACGAGAAGGTAAGGGTGGTGGAGGGTCACTCACGAGACAGCGTTAGTCACCGTCGTTGTGAAGTAAGAGACCAGATCCTGAATTGGAGCAGGACAGCCTGGCTCCAGTGTCCACACATTTTGGCCCAAACCATGTGCCAGACAGGGTGTCACAGGTCAGTGGGGAAGGACGTCCTGATAAAGCTGCCAGCAAAGACTTACTACGCGTAAAACAATAAAATGCGTTAGATCCCTCCCTCACACCATACACACGCCCATTCCAGGAAGATGGAAACTCCGAATGTGAAGCGCAGAACTGGTAGGAAAACTGTGGACGTGCATTATGCCCCACCCCTTACGTCACGAAGGAAAGACAAAAACACCAAGGGGAAACTTCCGCAGCTCCAATAGCAAGAACAACACTTACAGAGAAGAAAACCAAAACGGTAGACTGGGAAAACGGATGTGTAACACAGAGTCGATAAAGTTGAAGGTCTTACGTAGCGAGGAGACCAAAAGGAAATGGGCGAATGTCCACTCGAGGGGTTCCTGACGAAGGTGTCACATGGCCAGCGAACATGGGAGAGACGCTCAACCCCCCGAGACCAGGTAAATCCGATCGTGAAGTCACGTCCATTCACGAGACTGGGGAAGAGCAGAAAGCCCGACAGTCACAGAGAACTATGGGGACCGCCCCCCAGCCATGGGCGTGGATGGGCACAGCGCGTGGGAAGCGGGTTGGCAGGACCTGGAGGCGTGGAGGCGTGCACGCATCCCAGAGAATGCCGTGCACACGCGTGCCGGGAGAAAGCTGTCTCTTCTCCACCAGGAAAAGGCCATGCGGAAAAGGAAGGAAAAGGCAGCTGCTCAGGCAAATAGGGCGAGAGTTACAGAGCCTCTGAGCCTCTGACGGGTCACTTCAGAGCTCCCCTGTTGGAGAGAAACACACATACCGCCAGGAGCTGAAATCACGCCACATCTCACCTCCATGTCCTGTCGGAAAGGCTGTTCCCTCAGGTGACAGGCAACAAGCGCTAACTATTCAATTTGCATAAATAACATGTTTTGGAAAATAGATTGACTATTTGTGTCCCTCCTCCTTCCACATTTCACATATTAAACCCTAACACCCATGTGCTGGTGGTAGGAGGGGGCCCTCGGGGGTCAGAGGTCATGAGGAGGACCCGGCACACGCAGCAGGAGGCTCACAGGAGGGCCCTCTGCCGCGTGAGGGCACCGGAACATGCCATCTGGAGCAGGAGGCAGGTCCGCACCAGGTGCCCAGGTGACCTGGGGCTCCCCAGCCTCCAGAGCTGCGAGGTACACGCCTGCCGTGTGACCCTCTCAGCCTGCGGTCCTGGGTTCCAGCAGCCGGAGAGGGTAAGAGCCGGCCCACTGTCCAACGCGGGACGGCTGTCGGCATCGCCAGCCCTGCTCAGCCCGAGGGTAAGGGGGCTGCTGGGGCAGAGCCACATGCACATGCGGCCTCGGGTCCCGGAAGGCTCCTGATCCCCTCCTCTCTGCCAGGCCTCAGCGCAGCTGCCATGTGGGGGGCCGGCCTGCGGATCCTCTGGATTCTCTCGTTCTCCAGTCTAAGCCAGGCCAGACGCCTCCTCGGGAGGAGCTGGCGTGTATGCAGGAGCCTGTGGGGTCACGTGCCTTCTCACCCACGTGCCTGTGGGTCACGTGCCCTCTCACCTGTGTGCCAGTAGCTCTGACTCTCTTACAGCATGGGGCACATTTCTTAAATTTAAAAGTGGGGCTGTGCTAGAAAATTTGGACAGATACATGCAAAAAAAATGAAACTAATCGGGTCACGTGCCCTCTCACCCGTGTGCCTGTGGGGTCATGTGCTCTCTCAACTGCATGCCTGTGGGGTCACATGCTCTCTCACCTGTGTGTCAGTAGCTCTGACTCTCTTACAACATGGGGCACATTTCTTAAATTTAAAAGTGGGGCTGT
>NW_005354118.1:0-310 GCF_000412655.1 Myotis brandtii
GAGAGAATACTAGGGAAGAAGATGTCCAAAGCCACAGTCACAGAGAGCAGACGTGTCCCTCTGCTTTAAAACTTTTTTTTTATCTGAACAACAAAGATTTATTTAAAAACAACAACAACAACCTCCAAGTGTAAAATTAAATACACAAAAGTGCATTGTCTACACCTACCTTCAGCCCTTCCTACCAGACCTGTGCCCTCTCACAGTCTGGGACCCCTAGGGAGATTACCACCTGCTGGCTTAGGACCGCTCCCCGGGTGGCAGATGGCAGGCCCTATCCCATGGTGCCTGCCCTGCCTCCCCCAGGGCA
>NW_005354118.1:414-9168 GCF_000412655.1 Myotis brandtii
GCAGGCCCAGATGGAGGCGGGGCAGGCGGCAGATGGCGCTGCCCCGCCCCGCCTGCAGTATGCATATTTAACAGCCATCTTTGTTGGGTTAATTTGCATACTCTTCTGATTGGCTGATGGGTATAGCAAAGGTATGGTCAATTAGCATCTTTGTCTTTTATTAGTGTAGATTCCAGTTTGGTCCTGGGAAGAGGGGAGGGTAACTTCCACGACTGGTGGATCTCCAGTACCTTGGATCTCCACCTCAGAGAACTATTGTTAAAAGAGGGGGACATTTCTGTAAAATGCAAGGTACAAAGTCTTAGTGCAATTTAAGCTTTGGCTCTTGTAGATGTATAAATGCTACTGATTTATAAAACATCATTTGAAAGTTTAAATTTCTTTTAAACCTATTTAATTTGATAAATTTTAAATATTAAGCTTTTAATTTTAATTGTTTCAGACCCCTCTTTAAGATGCAAATAATTGGCTGAAACAAGACAGCTCACTATTAAAATTTTAATACATTTTGGTCAATCGTGGCTGAAACAAAATATTTAATATTTAAAACAGAATTTTTTTGTTTCAGCCAAAGAGGGATGAATCAAAAAGGTTTGATATGTGGCATATTGAAATATTAAGCTATTTTGTTTCATCCAACGGCTGAAACAAATATAATGCTTAATATTTAAATATTAAACTCCTTTGTTTAAGCCAATCTTTGCCATCTTCAAGAGGGGCCTTCAAGAAAATTAAAAGCTTATTATTTACAACTTACAAAACTAAGTAAGTTTAAGAGAAATGTAATTAAATTTTATTTTTTTAAATCTTTACTGTTGAGAGTATTACAGATGTCCCTCTTTCCCCCTCCAGCACTGCCCTCCCCTTCCTACCCTGCCCCAGGCCTTCACTATCCTATTGTTTGTGTCCAAAGGCAATGCATATAAGTATATAAGATCTTTGGTTAATCTCTTCCCACCCCCACTACTCCTTTGCCTCTGAGATTTTTCAGTTGTTCCATGCCGCTGGTTTTATTTTATTCATCAGTTTAATTTATTCATTAGATTCCTTGTTCTTTTGATTTTTAGATTCAATTGTGGATAAATATGTATTTATTGCTGTTTTATTGTTCATATTTTTTAAATCTCTTCTCCCTTCTCCTCCTCCTCCTCCTCCTCTCTTCCTTCTCTTGTTCTTAAAGAAGACCCTTCAACATTTCATGTAATATTGGCTTGGTTGTGAAGCTTTTTCTTGTCTGTGAAGCTCTTTCTCTGACTTTCAATTCTAAATGAGAGCTTTGCTAGATAGAGTAATCTCAGGTGTAGTTCCTTGCTACTCTTCAAAGAACTTTGGGTATTTCTTGCCATTCCCTCTGGTCTGCAGTTTCTGTGGAGAAATCAGCTGAAAGTTATATGGGTGCTCCCTTGTAGGTCACCGTTTTTCTCTTGCTGCTCTTTAGGTTCTCTCTTTGTCTTTAACCCATGGCATTTTAATTATGATGTGTCTTGCTGTGGGCCTCTTTGGGTTCCTCTTGTTTGGGACTCCCTGCGCTTCATGGACTTCTTTTACCTGGCAAGGGAAGTTTTCCGTCATTATTTCTTCAAATAGATTTTCTATAACTTGCTCTGCCTCTCCTCCTCCAGGCACCCCCATGATGTGAATATTGGTATCCTTGAAGTTGCCCCAGAGGCTCCTTATACTATCTTCACATTTTTAGATTATTTTTCTTTTTCTCTTCTGATGTGTGTCAGACCATCCAGTTCCATGCCTTTGCCCTTCCTACCAGTTTCTATGTACTTTCTATTTTACTTCTCTAGATGTAGGACTTCTATTCAGCCAGATTTCAGGCAGTTCTGAATAACAGCTGCTCTGTATTTTAGTTTTTAATTTTGATATAGTTGTGGAAGGCGGTGATTACCCACGTTTTCCTAAACAGCCATCTTGGGTCTTTGCCACAAAGTTTTCTAATTAAATTTTAAGTGGTGTTTTATAAATTTTAGCATTTATACTTCTGCAGGGGTTCCTTGAATGCCCAAGCACACAATATCAAATCTTAAAATTGTACTAAGACATGTGGGACACTCCTCTTGTTTCTCTCTTTCTTTCCTTTTTTCTTTTCTAATCCTCACTTTAGGATATTTTTTTCCATTAATTTCTAGAAAGAGTGGAAGGGAGGGATGGAGAGAAGGAGGGAGAAACATCTATGTGAGAGAGACATCGACTGGTTGCCTCCTATACAGGTCCCAACTGGGGCCAGGGATCAAACCTGCTACCCAGGTACATGCCCTTGCCTGGGAATCGAACCCACATCCCTGAGGTAAGTGGGCTGATGCTCTAATCCTGAGGCAAACCAGACGGGGCCCCCCTTTGTTTCTTTAACTGCTTGTTACCACTGCTTTTGAGGAGAGGTGGTATTTCTGTAGATTTTGTAGATGAGGGTCTCATGATGTTACAACCCCTCCTTTTCTTTAGAGAGCATGGCTTTGTGCGTTGCATGCCAATAACATTGTCAGCGCTAAAAGATCTTTTTTTAAAAATATATTTTATTGATTTTTTACAGAGAGGAAGGTAGAGGGATAGAGAGTTAGAAACGTCGATGAGAGAGAAACATCGATCAGCTGCCTCCTGCACACCCCATACCGGGGATGTGTCCACAACCAAGATACATGCCCTTGACCGGAATCGAACCTGGGACCCTTCGGTTCGCAGGCCAATGCTCTACCCACTGAGCCAAACTGGTCAGGGCACTAAGAGATCTTTTTATAGCAGCTTTGCACAGGTCTTTTTCTTGACCGCCTCTGGAAATAGCCTAGGAAAGGAAACCCAATACAAAGAAGGCACAATTTAAAAAAAAGGATTCCAACCTTTAAAAAAAGCATCATTGATAGCCACACATTCACACTCCTTTATATAGCGCATAGTTCCTGCCTCTTTGGGTAGCTTCGGTGTACACTGCCAGGTTCTGTGTCTGTCTTTTTCTGCAAATTCACTAAGGGAAGTCCCTTAAGGGCTATAATTAGATTGCTAGAGCAAGGGAATTTAGAATTATTTAAATGTTGGGTTCTCAATGATGGCAATGGTGTGACAGGCTTCTAACAACAATATCATCTGTTGCCTGTACATTTGTTCCATAAACATACTAAACAGACACTTGGGCAAAATCAGTGTTTTGTGAGCTATTCAAATTCTATCCAGTCTTCACTAGTTACTATCTACTCCAAGCAAACTTTAATGAAGTGGGTAAGTGCTGAACTTCACTGGAAGGTAGGGCAAGTCTAATGACTGAAGCATCACAAGGACCGATTTCATTTGCACGTTAATTATGCTAGAAATACGTCTTATTCTAAAGTTCCACCAAAGTACCACAGACAGTATCCATGTTAAAAGTGTCCATTTCAGTTGTGAATAATTTTGTTGTATTCTCACCAGAATTCATAAGCCCCAATATTACTTTATCCCATGATCTTTGCCATTTCCATTAAAACACCATGTACTCTCTACAGCCAGTATTTGCAAGACACACTATACATTCTAAATATAGGTCCCTCAGGTTAGTCATTAATATTCTGTCTAATAAACTCATGGGACCAAAATGTGATAAATATTTGCAAACTAATTTACGAGTGGGAAGTGGATTATGTTTGTAGATATGATTAGTTATACAATTATAAGAAATACATGGTTATAAGAAAGGATAGAGGGCTACATGGAAAACCATTAACAGACTGTGATTTAAAATATTCTGAATTAGGGTCACAAAAAAGAGATGTAGAGTTTTTTGATAATGAGGGATCCTGTATAAACCATAAAGCACCAGCAATATGATGCAAAAAGGGTTCAGAAGCTCTTCTTTAATGTGTTAATTTTAAAAAGCTTTCCATTGTCCTAATCATCGCTTCATAGAATTTATCAACAGATGTTGGCTCAGGGGACAGACAGAAAAACCCACTTAGTGATTCCATAGCCTTACCTCTGGGTTCTGTGCTCTTTCTTTGCAAAGATGTTAAAATAAAACAAGCAGGTTGTTTCTATGGCTTACATATCGAAGGTCAAAGTAATATTTGGCAAAGAGACTGGCAGGAATATCAGTATCAAACTGAATGTAATTTAAAAAATGCATTTCTATCTCATTCCTATGGGAGGAGGAGGAGACAAAACCGACACAGAACATTTTAGTCATCTGGGCTACCTTCAAAAATATCACTCTGAGCTATGAGGATGACTCTAAATTGTGTTTTGAAACAAGTAAAGGTTACCCAGCTGTACTAAGACTCTAACCATCAAACCTGGTGCAGCTCTTTGAGGTCCCTCCTGCATCCCAGCACTTGGAGTTGGGAGGAGTGTGAAGGGGTGACCGCCCCCTTTTGCTATCCTGCTGCTGACTTGGGGGCTCAGAGTCCCTTGAGTGCGGCTGTGGATTCGTGCTCCTGGCTCACTGACCAGGGCCCGCTGTAGTGTTCAGATGAAAGGAGTGATGTATGCTGCTCCTTGGCCCTAACCAACCTGCAGGCATTTTCACCAGGCCCATCACAGGCAGGGGCTTGTGGAAGTAGAGAAGTACCAACAAATGAAGTGTGCACATCACCACTGCAGCGAAGGGACCCATGGGAAGCCACCACTACTATCTAAGGGGGCAACATTCTTGAGGCAACAAGGATTCATTGAATATAAATAAATAAATATTCTATAATAAAAGCATAATATGCAAATCAACCCATGCGATTGGTCGGGGGGGCCCCACTATCACCCCATGATTGCCTCGCAGAGGGAGTCCCAGGCCAGCGGGGCAATCAATCGCGGGGCTCCGTGATCACCCCAAAGAGGAGGGCCCAGGCCACCGATCTTTGGCGGGCTGAGGAACGCCCCCTCCCAAGTGCACAAATTTTGTGCCTCGGGCCTCTAGTAAATAAATAAATAAGCAAGCCACATTTTATGGGGAAAAAAAATCCCTTCCCTACTCAGTGCATGGGACTAACAGCAGAGGACAAAAGGGAAGTTTCTGTTCACCTTAATCCTACTGACAGGACAGGCTGCACTTTTTAAACTATGAAAAGCAGAAACAGGAAACATAGATGACCTGGCTGGACTAAGCCCCCTTTAGGACTTGACCTCTGACGGGCACGGAGTCAGACTCCACCCGTGTTCTCCCACGTGGGGCTGCGTCCTGCCCTGCTCAGCACCCCTGCCCCTGCCCGAGCAGAGGGGAGCCTGCCCACAGGGGTGAGTTCAATAAAGTGCAAAAGGAAATTTGGGAGCAGTGCTTTGCTATGTGACAGACTCCTGTCATTTGCTGAATAAATAAATATATAATGAGAGTAAATTGTTCTACTTGCACAGCACTACTGTGATAGAGTTAGTTCTATAAAAATGACAAACACCAGAACAATCATGAGAGAGGCTTAAATTCTAACAAACCTGTTTTCTTAGTTTAAAGCTTTAATATGTTACCCACTGGACAGGTCGATGAAAGTGGATGTTCTCCTGTATGGAGAGCGGTCAGAATAGGAGCCGATAGGAGGTTTTTTTATTTGTTGAACTTTAAACCCAACAGAACCTATTTCCAAATTATTTTCCTATTCTTATGGCTATAAGCCTATAGACACATAAATCAGATCATGTTTTGATAATCAGCTAATCAGGACTTATTTCCTATAGGAATAAACTTTACTATCCCTTCTATATTTCCTCCAGTACTATCTTTTAATTGTGTACAAATACAGAACCTTCATAGGATTAACAGATGTCTATTATAGACGTTTAATCATGGAAGAAAAGCATGACTACAGAATATGCATCTTCTGTTTATTTTTTTAATGGTGAGTTGAACAGCCTACCATTTACAGTCAAATTTTCTGAATATCAGTTGCTCCATTTTATTTATGCTTCTGAAGGGAAATAATAATCTAAAAACATACATAGATGTTGCGAAATTTTAAGAAAAGCTGATAGACATGAATTTTCAATTTAGATGCAAAATGTGACCATTCCAAATGGTAGTCAACAGCAGGGGGACAAAACCAATGTGCACTAAACACTGGTGTAAAGTCTTCCAACTTGCAAAGGTCATAAACAAAAGCAGCCTGTTATACACAGAGCTCCCGGTGTTCCTTTGTTCATTCACAAAAAGCATTGTTTACAACTAGCCATCCTGGCCCCAGACCCACGGCCATTGCCCGTGGAGCTCCCATGAGTGAGAACCCACATATTGCCCTGCAGTTCCCTGATGCTGTAACTCTAACCAGAGCCCAGGCAGCTGAGCTGCAGGTGTTGAGAAAAGTTCAGCTGCCATCATCGTGGGGCATGAATATAAAATTTCCTACCTTCAAGGGACCGCTTTGAAGACTGATGACAGTGCTGACCAAAGTCACTTTAGCTTCTGCAACTTCCTAAAGTGCTTCCATTTACTTTAAAGTTATCATTTGCTGTCAAACTGGTTGCCAAGATGGCTGCCAGCAAGGTCACCGTGACTCCTCAGTTTGCACTGTTATCAAAGGGGTCGTTTTTTACCAAAAGCCACTTTGCCAGCTGCTGAGAATCTCTGTCCCGTCCCTTAGGCACCAATAGCCTCACTATAGCTGTCAACATGCACTTAGGTGATTCTGCATGAGACTCATCCAGTCATGAGCAAAGGTTCCAAAACCAAACTCTTGCCTCTGCCCATGAGGATCCTGACCTTCCTGTGCCTTCAACATAGTAGAGATGTGTGCTTTCACCTGATCCTAAATGCCACGCACAAAGACACGTTCACTGTCAGCAGGTGGGCACTCTGAGAGTCCGCTGGAGATACCTCTGCGGCTCGTCCCGCCGACCACCCGCAGAGCCCTCCACAGCAGTCAGTGTGGCCAGATCGAAAGCCCTCCGTAACGCTGGTGTTTCACTTCCACGCACATGCCATCTCGGAGGGGCCCCCGCATGGTTAACCTACGGCCTCCTCAAGGCACTGCTGTGGTTGCTTAGTGCCCGGGAAACTCTCCAATGGGGTGGGCACTGGGCAATGCCCAGTGAGGCTTCTCTGCTGCCTGAGAGGTAGGAGCTTTCAAAGTCCTCAGACCTATTTGTAAACACGTGCAATTCTCTTAAAAGGGCAGGAGAGCACACAGAGGTCTGAAACCTTTATGTGGGGCTAATTTTCTTCCATGGTTTTCTGAACAACAGAACTTCAGATGAAAAAGGGAAAGACCAGTAAAATGTGTGGGTCAGACACAGGATACAATGTGGGGGTCAGATTTAAGCTATAACCCTCAATAGTCTAGAGGCCCTAAGATGCTAACAGTGGCCAAACATTTATTTCAAAGCCAGTGTCTGTCCCTTAAAAATAGACTGGAACTGGGAGATGGCTTTAAGAAAGCCATGAAGATAGTTACTGTACTGTTGTTCTGGTAGTTAGCTTGTAAAACGTTTGTGAAAAACACCAGGGAAACACATTTCAAATTACCATGCACATTTTACAACAACACATCAAGACCAACTAATTAATGATGAGGAATATTAATTGTTATATGAAAGGTGGATAGAAAGAAGTATGTAATTTTATGCCTATTTCAGTTCTCTGCACAATGTAACCTTTAAAAATATTTCTTAACATGTAAACTTTAGGGGGGGAATGAGGTATGGGAAAATGGTTAGGAAGTTTACCAAAAGCTTACAAACTCACATGTCCTCGACTGTAATGATGTTGTTGATGAGCTGGCAGTAGGGCACATCCCACAGAGCCTGTTTGTCCCACAACTCATAGGCAACAGTAGCAGCTCCCAAAAGCATTCTTTTCCAATTAATGGGACACACGTCAATGGTTACATGCTGCCTAACCCTTTCCAGGTAAATCTGCAAAAGGAGATCGTGTAAAGGCCATGATAACAACTGTTGGAAATGACAGATTTCATCCCTTTTTGAAATTCCCTTTTTTTGTTTTGTTACTCTTCACCTGAGGATATTTTTCCATTGATTTTTATTTTATTTATTTTATTTTTTTCCATTGATTTTTAGAGAGAGTGGATGGGAGGGAGGGGGGTGGTGGCAGAGAGACGACTGTAATGATGTTATTGATGAGCTGGCAGTAGGGCCCATCCCACAGAGCCTGTTTGTCCCACAACTCATAGGCAACAGTAGCAGCTCCCAAAAGCATTCTTTTCCAATTAGTGGGACACAAGTCAATAGTTGCATAACGCATGACCCTTTCCAGGTAAATCTGCAAAAGTAAATTGTGTAAGTGCTCTGTTACTGTTAACAGTAACAACTGTTAGAAATGACAGATTGCATCCATTTTTGAAATTCCTTTTTTTTTTAATCTTCACCTGAGGAAATTTTTCCCATTAATTTTTAGAGAGAGTGAAAGGAAGGCGGTGGGTGGCGGAGAGAGAGAGAGAGAGAGGCAGAGGGAGAAAAACATCGATATGAGAAAGACACATTGATTGGTTGCCATCGCCCTTGCCTGTCTGGGACAGGGAATGGAGCCTGCCAGCCAGGTAAATGCCCTTGACCAGGAATGGAACCTGTGAGTGAGCGGGCTGATGCTCTAACCCCTGAACCACATAGGCCAGTGTTAAAGACCTTTTATACTTAGTTTCCACAGACACTGCTTGGCCAGCCAAAGCCAGAGGCCAAGTCATAGTTGTAAACCAGATACTTCTGCTGCCTACTTTGTCCATGTGAACTTTCAGCCCAATTTTTGGTCACAGGAATGAATAGACATGTTAGGAAAGGCCGTCCTGAAGCAATGCATGGGGCTATTATTACCTTTCCTCTTGTAAAGGGAGCATAGAGAGGCCCAGTATC
>NW_005354118.1:11350-13071 GCF_000412655.1 Myotis brandtii
CCCCCCCCCCCCTCCCCCCGCTCCATCTCCTGGGGTCTGGCCTGCCTACCTGCCTTTCATACTCTTCAGATAGTCTTTGGCCTTTTCCAGGTGAAACTTCAGTGATCCCTCGGTGCTTAGCTGTCTCAGTTGGTCCAACAGCTGGTCGAGGTAGGCCTCCTGGGCCTGGCAGTCCCCCCAAAAACAGGAGGAAGCAGATGGAAGTTACCAGAGCTTGCAGAGTGGAAGTGACATGCAGAGATCCTGCCACTGGAACTGAGGTCCAGGTGCCCAGGGCAGGCCCAGGACTCTCCTTTTTTACAAAAAGGGCACTGCTCTAGGCCTCGGGCTCTTCTCTGTGCCTGGCATGTCCTTCTCTGTCCACTTTACATCCCTGGGGACCCAGCTCCGGTGGGACTTCTCAGGGACCTGTCCCTTACACCCACCCAGCCTCGCCCATCACACCTTCCTGTAGCCCCTGCTCCTCACTCTCATACTTGAAATCATGCTGAGAAGACCCCATCCACTTCCACCTGTGTGAAGGCAGGTGGGGCAGGAGCCAGCTCCCTGCCAGAAGTAGATGCTCCACACCAGCGGTCGCCAATTGGTGGTCCGTGGACCACTGGTGGTCTGTGAGGTCCGAAAGGTTGGCGACCACTGCTCCACACCCTCAGTCTGTCTGTCTGTCATGCACACTCTCTTACAGACACATCTGAATCCAGGGACCCATTGCACAGCCCAGACCGGACTCAGGTGATCCCATGACCAAGGTGAGCCTCAATTTCCCACTGGCTCAAGTTTTACAGCTAGCTTGAGGTTTTACATTTGACATAAATTTTTGTGTATGGTGTGAAGTATGAGTCAAAGTTGTATGTTTTTTCTTTTTTGCATTTGAATGCTGGCTAAGTTCACAGGCCACCAGGCAGAACCATCAGGCAGCAGACAATCTGGGCACAGCCCCTCCCACCTCCCCCCTGGGAGTTCCCCTGGGAGCTGGAGCCATACCTGGCACTGCAGGCTGTGCTTCCGGCGCTGCTGCTCCATCCGCTTATCAAGCTGCAGCTCCTGCACAGACAGCATGTCCTGATGTGCCTCCCACTGCTGCACGGCCTCCCGGAAATAGCTGAAGAGGTCCAAGCTCTGCCACTGTGCCCGCTTCGCTAGGGCCTCAAAGGATTTCTGCAGTTGCAGAACCCAGAGAAGGGGCCCTGAGTGCCAACTGCCCCCAGGTGAGGAGGAGGGCCCCACTCACGGGCTCCCTCTCCAAACAGTGGAGGACTCATGTCTCCAAGGACTGACCATTACCGCCCCTCAAGGTCATCTTCTGGGGCTCACCTTGGCTCATGGCCCTCCCTCCTCTGGGACAGCACTTCTAGTCTGCCCAAGGTCATTCCCTTGGTCTGGCTGACCCTGAAGCCCCATGTCTAGAACCACCCCATGGCCACTGAAGTCACTGACAGGAAGAAGATGGAGTTTGGGGTTTGGAAACTAGCCTGAGCATCCGGGTGGCTGCACCCATCTTGGCCTGGGCATCTTCCCCTCCGTGAAACTCTAACTCTCAGAATCAGAGCCAACACCACACTCTGCTATGAAATCCTCAACTCTACTCCACCCCCTTTTGTTAATCCTCACCCAAGGTTATGTTTTCCATTGCTTTTCAGAGAGAGTGGGAGAGGAGAAGAGAAAAATAAAGAGGTATGGAGGGGAGAGAGAGAGAGAGACATCGATTTATTGTTCTAGTT
>NW_005354119.1:0-901 GCF_000412655.1 Myotis brandtii
TATAACAATTAGTTTATTTAACCTGTTTTTATTGCTTTTAGGAATTACTTTTTTCAAAACCAAAACTGGGAATGCTCACCATAGGACCAGTGGAAGTACTTAAACAAAATGAATGCACATTGCCATGCATTATAAACACTTTTGACTTTAGTATCTCCAGAGTTTTACTGTTTACGTAAATGCAGGCATTGGTACAATGAGGCCTGGTAACTCTATAGTAAACTACATGAAAGGCCCAGTAGGAAAGTGTTCTAGAAAGTGGTTCTCATGCTTCAATGAGCCCAGGATTCACCTGGGTGCTGCGTGGGCTAGATTCCTTGTCCTCAGAGTATTCAGATGCACTGTGGGGGCGGGAAGATCAGGGAAGGTTACTCAAGAATCTTTATTATTAGGAAGCATCATGAGTGATACTGCTTCCCGCAGGGCCTACTGTGAAAATCTAACATTATTTGCTCCCTCTATTTAAACCTGTTCTTTCTCCCATTTGAGATATATCTGTAATTAAAGTAATGTTATTTACATTAATTTAAAGGTCAAAAGTTTGCCATGATGGAAGAAAAGGTCATTCTTTCATGGATCCTGAGGCATTTTTGGGTAGAATCCAACCAGAAAAGAGAAGAACTTGGTCTGGCAGGAGAGCTGATTCTTCGTCCTACTAATGGCATCTGGATCAAGTTGAAGAGGAGAAAAGCAAATGCATCCTAACTCCATTATTGGGCTGTGCCTTAGTAGGAATAAGGTCTTTCTTTAAGAGAAACTTTGCCATTTACAATGTGTAGATCATGAGTTTAATACTCTTAATCCCTACATCTAATTTTTTTCTTATCCCCATTTACCTTGGAGTCAAGTCTTCCAAAGAGAGGATTTTTATATTTTCATCACCACCATTATCTTACCCTTG
>NW_005354120.1:0-5550 GCF_000412655.1 Myotis brandtii
ACTTCCCAAAGTAAAGTCTCTTACTGCCACCATTTATTCCTCTTTGCTATCTTCCACCTCCCCCCAACCTCCTTTTCCCTCTGGCAATCACCATACTGTCGTCTATAGCTATGTTTTTTTTTTCCTTCTTAATCTCATCATCTTTTTCACCCAGCCTCCAATCCCTCTCCCCTCTGACAGCTGTCAGGCTGTTCTATGTTATGTATGATTCTGTTTCTAGTTTGTTTCTTAGTTTATTTTGTTAATTAGATTCCACATGTAAGTGAAATCATAAGGTGTTTTCTGACTGGCTTATTTCACTTAGCATAATATCCTCCAGGTCTATCCATGCTGTCACAAAAAATACAATCTCCCTGTTTTTTCATAGCCGAGTAGTATTCCATTGTGTAAATGTACCATAGCTTTTTAAAAAAATTATGTTTATTGATTTTTAGAGAGAGAGAAAAAAAGAGAGAAGCATCAATGTGAGAGAGAACCATCCATCTGCTGCTTCCCACACATGCCTTAACCAGGGATTGAACCCACAACCTGGGCATGTGCCCTGACAGGGAATCGAACCAGCAACCTTTCGGTGCACGGGACCATGCCCAACCAACTAAACATACCAGCCAGGGCTACCACAGCGGACCCCAGTTTCAGCTACATGTCTATTTTTTATTCAATATATTAAATATATTAATCAGAAAAGTCACATACTATAAATCCAGGCAAATACACAAATATAAATGTCAGAATGTCATTTGTCTTCCTCCTCGAGTGAGTTTATGTACATATGGAAGGAGGTGGCAAGAGAGAGTCAGTAGGAAGAGACTGGGAAAGGCTTGCCCAGGTTGGTGGGTCCCATCCCTTCCTCTCACCCTCCCTGCAACCTCAACCTCTTCCTTCCTGTATTTGCAGCAGCATTTGTCTTATTTACAGCACAGCAGTGTGTGTTAAAAATGGTTTTTATCTTACAGAAACATGAAGGCCAGGGCTGGGATGGGGGGTAAGACAAATAGAAGGGGTCTCCCCCATGAATGCATCCCCCTCTTCCAGGGGGTGACCTCCCGGAGCAGATGAGGAGGCCAGTCTGCAGCTCCAGCCCCGGCGGGGGGCGGTGCTCCGGGGGATCCAAGGTCCATGGGCTCAAGGCACGTGGGGTGGCGTAGGAGTGTGCGCACACGGTGCACACGTGTCCCTAGGCTGGGGTCAGAAGGACAGCGTCTCCATAAAGATCTTGTTGACGATGGGCGGAGGGGGCACCAAGTCCTCCAGCTTGAGGTAGAAGATGTGCTGCAGGCCTTGGGTGCACAGGGTCCATAGCTCGGGCAGCTTGCCCAGCAGGCGGGACAGGCAGCTGGCCGGCTGGGGCTCACCCGCCACAGCCGAGATGTGCTCCTTCAGGCAGCTGGCGATGCAATTCTGCAGCTCCTCCACCCGCCGAGGCTCCTGCAGCCCGCGCCGGTCTGTGATGAGGACAAGCGTGGAGAGGCACGCAAAGGCAGGGACATCAACAACCAAGCTGTGCAGGGACCGAGAGAAGGCCAGAATGCTGTCGATCCAGTCGCCGAAGCCCCAGCCGCTGTAGCACGAGGCCGGAGCAGAAGATGAGCTTCCCCTCGCCTGGCTTAGACCGGTAGGCCAGGCGGAGGATGAAGAGCTTTTTTTATCCACTCATCTACTAATGGGTATTTGGGCTACTTCCAGATCTTGGCTACTATAAATAACACTGTGTCCACTTGATTTATCTACAAGGAAGTCATTGGAGACCTGGGCAAAGCGATTTCAAAGGCATAGCAAGAGGGTGATTGGGTCCTTGAGCAGACAAAAAGAAAATCTAGAGCACAAGGGGAGGGCAGCCCTTAGTTAGGAGCAGAGACTTCACTTCTGTTGTAATTGAAAGTATGAGAGGAAAGGGAAGAAAAGATGGCTGCAGGTTCAGGTTTAGCTTATAGGTTTGATGGCAAGAAGTGGAGAAAGCTCACATCTGGTAGATTCCTTCTCACTCTCTCTCTTTTTTTTTTTTAAACTCAGCCGAGGATATGTTGAGGTTGAGAGAGAGAGATATGTGAGAGAGAAGCATGGATCGGTTACCTCCTGTACAAGCCCCAACCTAGGTATGTGCTCTAACCAGGAAACGAACCTGCACCTTTTGGTGTATCAGATGCTCCTCCAACCAAATGACTGACCCAGACAGGGCTTTTTTTTTTTTTTTTTTTTAAAGGGAGGTTAAAAGTCATTTGTTAAGTTTCAAGGGAGAGGTTTGAAAAGAGTAAAGATTTAAATAACCACTATGGAAGATGGGTAAGAGAACTAAACAGGAAAATATAAAAGGCATAATTGAGTAATATTTAACCTCCCAAAACTGATTACAGTTTCTGGAATGCATCCTACTGAAACATATACCTATGTCTGACATGTGTTGTTTCTTCCACTTCTTCTGGGGAGTTCTATTTACACTTAAAAAAACAACTCTATCTAGACTTTCCTGACACTCCCCTAACCACTCCCCATTATCATCCTCCTCTGTACATATTAATGTTTTACTTTGTACACAATTTACTACTACCCTTACAACCCTATTACAGTGGCTGTCTTTATAGCTCTATAAGACTATTTCCCCTACTAAAATGGTGAGCTACTTGAGGGTGGGAACTGCCTATATACCAGGAACTAAAACTTTCACTCAACTGAATTTAAATTAAGATACAAAGATATATCAGACAGAATCTAACCTACAGAATCTAACAAAATCTAGTTCAGAAAACACCACCATTAGCGTTGGCTGGTGTGGCTCAGTTGGTTGGGCATCACTCTGCACCAAAGGGTCACCAGTTGGATTCCTGGTCCAGGGCATATGCCCAGGCTATGGGTTCCATCTCCTGTCGGGGTGTGTGTGGCAGACAACCAATCCATGTTTTTTCTCTTACATGGATGTTTTTCTCTCTTTCGCTCTCCCTTCCTCTTTCTAAAAATCAATAAAAGCATATTTTTTTTAAACAAAGGAAAACAAAACCATTAGTTAAGTTTTGACAAAAGTATATATGTTATGAGAAGCCAAGTAATTACCCTAGCTCTGTGGTCGGCAAACTGCGGCTCGCGAGCCACATGCGGCTCTTTGGCCCCTTGAGTGTGGCTCTCCCTAAGCCTTAGGAGTACCCTAATTAAGTTAATAACAATGTATCTACCTATATAGTTTAAGTTTAAAAAATTTGGCTCTCAAAAGAAATTTCAATCGTTGTACTGTTGATATTTGGCTCTGTTGACTAATGACTTTGCCGACCACTGCCCTAGCTGGTTTGGCTCAGTGGACAGAGAGTAGGCCTGTGGACTGAAGGATGTGGGTTCGATTCCAGTCAAGGGCACTTGCCTGATTTTTGGGCTCCATCTCCAGTAGGGGGCATGCAGGAGGCAGCCCATCAATGATTCTCTCTCATCACTGATGTTTCTATCTCTCTCTCACTCTCCGTTCCTCTCTGAAATCAATAAAAATAAGCCAAGTAATTAAGGGCAATAACAACATATACAACAGTCAGAGAAAACAATTTAGAACTGTCAGATGTAAGAAACACCCAAATCCTGTAAGAATTTTCATGTGTTTAAGCCAAACTGATGACAACTGCCAGGAAGCAAAATCTCAATGGATTTGAGAAAATGCTCCAGAGAAGACATAAGGGGTTACATGAAATCCATTGGTGGTAGATTAGGGAGGCAGAAGAAAGCAAAGCTAGGAAATCTCTAAGATTGGATAAAGGGTAAAATGAAAAGACAAATACTTCTTTTATGCAGGGCGTGGCTATACAGTTAAGCCTAGGACTGAACAGTTGGCAAAGTCACAAACAAGTCCCAGCTTAGAGGGCACAGTCCTCTTAGCATAATTAGGCTTGACCTTATGACGCTCTCTAGATCTTATCTGGGCAGCTAATGGGCTGAGGGAGATACAGCAAGTGCTGCCAAAACGAGTGAAACTCACAAGAACATTGTAACTATGGTGACCACTACCTTGTTTACCTCTGGCTATAAAATAAAGGCTCAGCTTGCCTCGCCGTGGGCAAACTACGGCCCGCAGGCCGGATCCGGCCCGTTTGAAATGAATAAAACTAAAAAAAAAAAGACCGTACCCTTTTATGTAATGATGTTTACTTTGAATTTATATTAGTTCACACAAACACTCCATCCATGCTTTTGTTCCGGCCCTCCGGTCCAGTTTAAGAACCCATTGTGGCCCTTGAGTCAAAAAGTTTGCCCACCCCTGATCTAGACCCAGCTTATTCTCTTTGTCTTTTCTTCATCCACTCGCTGCCCTCTGGCTCGGCACACTTTTACATTGGTGGGTACTGGATAGTTAACAAGTAACACAGCAAATAGAGATGGTATGTGGGAGAACAAGATAACAATGAGGGGGTTCTGTGGTCCGGTGTTCTGGTGGGAGATTGTGCCCTGAAGGGTATGGCAAAAGGGAGTTACTCTGACATTCCAATGATATGTTATTGTAGATGCAACAAGACAGTAGACAAGCTCAGTTAAAGATTGAGCTTTGTCAAGAAAGACACTAGCCTAGGACATGACTAACCATCCCAATTCGTTTTCAGTTAGTAAGTTTTAATTGCAGACCATCCTATGTGGTTACTTTAGGTCTCTGAGTTTGTATGGCTTACCAGGCAGGCCTCCCCTGAGCTTGTCAGGTTTAGTTTGTGCCCCCCCCTTTTTTTTTAATATATTTTATTGATTTTTTACAGAAAGGAAGGGAAAGGGAAAGGGAGTTAGAAACATCGATGAGAGAGAAACATCGATCAGCTGCCTCCTGCACACTCCTCACTGGGGATGTGCCCGCAACCAAGGTACATGCCCTTGACTAGAATCGAACCCAGGACCCGGTCAGGGCTGTGGCCCCTTTTTCATCCACAGAACTTTCATTTATAATCTACTATGGTCTCCAAATGTTTGCATATGATTCTTGCTGTGATGTTCAATTCTGCACCTACTATATGCAAGGTGATGCTATTAACAAACACTGTGGAATACAAATAGTAGTTTTACGATGAGGTAGAAAAGATTAAATTATCAAATTATTTTAATACATGGTCGAATGTGACAATTCAGGAAGAAAATGAAGAACAGATTAGAAGGGTCTTAGGACTCTGAACTTGATTCTGAAGAATAAGAGATGTGGGGCATGTTGACTGAAGTAATACACCTTAACGTGCTTCTCAAATGTATTCTGTTGAGCTTATCTTCTGACATCTAGCAATTTCTATCCAAAACTGACAATAAGCCTGACTATTACATTCAATTCCTATCCTTCATCCCAGCCTGAACGAATGCTGCAAACCCTCTCCCACGGCTGTGGATAAACGCCTTTAAGGAAACAAACGAACCTGCAGGAGATGCCACGTGTGCGGCCCCAGAATGTAACAGAGGGGACGTCCTTACAAGTAAGTCCCTCTTTCTCCGGCGCCTGCCGTCTGCTCTCGTCCGACACTTTTCACGGGATGAGACGCTTCACCCTTCGGCCAAGACCCGCGGCCCCGGCCAGCGGCGGCCAACGCGAGTCCCCCGTCCCGGGTCCCA
>NW_005354120.1:6029-21104 GCF_000412655.1 Myotis brandtii
CGGGCCGCAGAGAAGGTGGGCGCCGGGACGTGGCCGCAGCGCTTATCGCTAAAGCAAGTATTTAACCTCAGAACGGGGGCCCCTCGGAGGCCGGAGAGGAGAGCGGGGGTTTGTGGGAGCTCTGCCGTCTTTCCCCGGGCACAGCTGGAGGAGCTCTGCGGGCTTTTCCCGGGCACAGCTGGAGGAGCTCTGCCGGCTTTTCCCGGGCACAGCTGGCGGGAGCCCTGCCGTCTTTCCCCGGGCACAGCTGGAGGAGCCCTGCCGGCATCCCCCCGGGCACAGCTGTCGGGAGTTAGAGGTTAGTTACCCAGCTTTCTCTGTCCCACGCCCGGATTCTCAGCCCTGTGCTAAGGCAGACGGGAAAGGCCGGGAAGGCCAGCTGCCGGGGTGGGTAGTGAGAATTAGGGAGAGCCCGGAGTCGGTGCAGAAGGAGGACCGACCCAGGAAAGAACAAGTGCGCTCGGTCTCAGTCCTCTCGCCCAGAAGGTCAGACCTGCTTTTCTGCTTCCGCTCAGTTTCAGCCACGTGCTTTGAGCGATGCCAAACTTGCTCATATATATTACAAACGGATGGGCTTTCCGTATCTCAACCAACAGTACAGAAGCTGTAAAATCCAGTTAGTTCTCTTGCCCTGGACGGTTTGGAGCGTCGTGGATGGAGCGGCGGCCTGCGGACTGAAGGGTCCCGGGTTCGATTGTGGTCAGGGGCACATGCCCGGGTTGCGGGCTAGATCACAATTGGGGGGCATGCCGGAGGCACCCAATCGGTGGTTCTCTCTCATCATTGATGCTTCTATCGCTCTCTCCTTCTCCCTTCCTCTCTGAAATCAATAAAAATGTTTTTTTAAAAAATTAAGTTCTCCTCATCTTCTCCGCTGCTACATCTGCATTAGTTATTCACCTAGATTTCTCCCAAGATAAATGCTGATAAATTAACAGATCAATCACGCCTGTAAGAAGGTTAATTTAAACATCCTCCTATATAATAAAAGGTTAATATGCAAATTGTCCCGCCAACTGGGAGTTTGACAGGGAGTTCGACCAGGGGCAGGGCCCGCAGGCCAACCGCCTGTGGCCCCCTACCCCTGGCCAGCCAGACCCCACCTGTGCACAAATTCGTACACCGGGCCTCTAGTTTCTTTATAAAAAGAAAATGTAATACAACTTTATATACACACAGGGAACTATTTTTTTCCCCCAAATCAGAGTGAGGTGGTTCTCTTAGTTCTGCTAAGAGTATTTCAAGAAGTTGCAATAGTAGTAATTACCCTGTGCTAAACACTTTTCTAAGTACTTTATAAATCTAAATGCATTTAATACTTAAACAGCTCAGGTGAGCAAGTCTCATGGTACACCGCATTGTGTTTTCTCTCTTTTTTAAAACTATGTTTTTATTGATATTAGAGAGAGGAAGGGAGAGAAACATTGATCGGCTACCTCCTGGGGATGGAGCCCGCAACCCAGGCCTGTGCCCTGACCTGCATAGAACCAGTGAACTAACTCTAGTAGGAGCATGAGACTAGCTCAACCAACTGAGCCACACCCGACAAGGACTTGCTTTCTCTGTCTCTGGTGTTTCCTAATATCATTTGTTTGATCTCAATCATGATAGGCTTGATGGTTTTGAATAGAGGTCAAACAAATTGTCAAGGGCGGTGTGCTCAGACTCAGGTTTCATTATCTGAAATACACAAAATTTAAAATCTTTCATGTTAATAGGGTTATCTTTGAAATATAAAATTTGTTTTTCTTTGCTTGGCCTTTCCACTGGATGGTACCCACAATCCAGGTATGTGCCTTGACTGGGGATTGAGCCAACAGCCTTTCAGTATAGCTACACTGGCCAGAGCTGCACCGCAAGAATTTGAAAAAACATGCAATTTAGTCAGAGGCACTGACCTCTTCTCCAAGATTGTCAAATAAAAAGATAAACAGTAGCCAGCACAACAATAGCCGTCTGGTGTGAGTGAAGCAAAATTATACCTGCTCTGGCCTGGTAGCTCAGCTGGTTACAGCATCATCCCAATATGCCAAGGTTGTGAGTTTGATCCCTGGTCAGGGCACGTACAAGGATCAACCAATAAATTCATAAATAAGCGGAACAAATAGATGTGTCTCACCTTTCCTCTCTAAAATCAATAAATTAAAAATATGTATTTTAAGTCACAAAAGCCAACTTTAAAAATTATACCTATTTTTTTTTGTCAGATTGGCAAAATATGTATTTTTTGGTGTGCTGCAGAATTTTAGTAATTAGAGCATGTGTGCCATGAGATGAAAAAGGTTGAAATCACTGCCCTGCGTTATAAACTCGAAAAGAATCTTAACGGGTATATAAGGCCCATACCAGTCTAGGCCCTCTCACTCCAGACAACACTAAATTACTAATGGCTCACTGAAAACATCCAGCATTTTCCAGCATCTGGTTTTATACTGTTCAGTTCAGTTAGAACTCAGACAACACTAAATTACTAATGGTTCACTAAAAACATCCAGCATTTTCCAGCATCTGGTTTTATACTGTTGTCTGTAGCTAGACACTCCCCCATCTCCCATGTAGTGTCAGCTGAAGCTTTCCTTCCTCCATTGTTGACTCCCCTCACTTCTCTAGACAGTTATTTCCACAGTGGTTAAATTGTGTGTGTGTGTGTGTGTGTGTGTGTGTGTGTGTGTGTGTGTGTGTGTGTTGGAGCTATTGTGTATGTCTAAAATGTTTTTTAAGGATATAGGAAATGTATTTTCATCTCTTTCCAACATATAGGAGGAATTTAATATTTGTTGAATGAGTAAATGCATGTTCATGCCTTCAAAAACTCATGAAGAGACTGATATGTGTTATACTCTAGAAAAGTAATTGCAAATTGCACATAATAACATAACATAACAGAGGAATGGGTGTAGTAGGTAAATAAGATCAACTCTATTTGGGATTCAGAAAAGGCTGTCAGGATGGGGGATTATGAGTATGTACAGAAACTGGGACAATGAAGATGTGCTCAAGATTTAATTAAAGGTACCACTTGGTTGACACACTTAGGGGAGATGGAGAAGTAGAGGGAACCCTAGGTTTCTGACTTGGGTGAGTAGGGGTGGATGGTGATGGCATAACCAAGATATGAAATGCAAGAGAGAAGAAACAGGTTTAACTCGTGAAAAGAACTACTGTTTTCTTGCTTATACTTCATATACCTGGCTTACGTCATTCTAATGAACTTTTATTATAAAAAAGACAAGATGCCAATAACTGAATTTTTAAGTCAGGCTAATTGAACAGTGATTACTAAAACTAGTTTTTCATATTCCAACTGTACATACTACCTAAGGAAATTGAAATAATTGGTTTATATTTAGGTACATCAGTACTTTCAGGATTAGCCAAATAAAAAATTTCATGTTGAGCAAGTTAACCTTCCTGAAGTTGGTCCATATCTGTTTCAAACTTCCTAAGGGCAAATATTGAAATATGAAAAGCAGCTAACAGTATGAAATTACAGAATTTTAGGTATAGCAACTATAAAATACTATGAATTACTGAATTTAATCATTTGTTCCTCTTTCAGTATAAAAGTGATTTACTATGTAGTTATATATTTATATAATTGAAATTTTCACTAGATACTAGCACATTTAAGTTTTTAAAATAATAAGAGTTGGTGGGGTCTTTTGCCTTCTGATTCAGGTACAAAGAATAGGATTTGAGAATAAGAATAAATAGTAAACATACCAGTCTATCTTTGGAAATGCTAACTACTACTTAAAGTTGTTCAATTAATGCCATTTAACTTTCCTGGATAAAACTTTAAAAGTGCGTCATACACCGATGATAAATGGAATTATTTCAATCAAATTTCCTGGTTTATCATTGTTAAAAACTAAAAAATAACATGAAAAAGTATAACCTGATATACCATAAAAAAAGATTTTGTAGTTTTCAACATCTTGATTATTTATTAATTTGGACAGAAAATGTTACTATAATGAGTTAAGTATAGAATTTGAAACTTAGTGTTTGACATGAAGAAGCATAATCTGTACAGAACATAAATATCATAATTTCCCAAAGTGCTAAAACTATCAGTGACTTGTAAATAGAGGCAGAATTTTGTAATATCCTATTTGATACTGTGAAAAGAAGCTAAAAGGACTTCGCAGCCCACTGGCCTGATGAAAAATGTGTGTTCTTGGCAATTGAAATTGTTAGAATGATAGGAATTCATCTAATAAAAGTACCTTTTCTCTATGTAAACTGATTGTGGAGTGTTTTTTTTTCCAGATTTGAAACATTTGTGTTCATGAAGAATGACTGCATACAAACCACAATATGTCAAGAAAGAAAAAAGATCCAATAGAACTGTTTCATTCTGGGCAGCTGGTAAAAGTCTCCGCCCCAATGGTTCGATATTCAAAGTAAGTATTGTTAAATGGTGATTTCCTTTTTATGCTCTTACTTTTTAAAAGTAAGGCCACCTCACCACATGTCATCTTCCAACATTTAACTTTTGAATCATGATCAAGGCTTGAGTCCTGGTGTTACCACTTGCCTAATATGTGTGTGGTCCCTCCCCAGCTGGCCAACCTCCCGTGTCCCTCCCTGGCCCCGATCGTGCACCAGTGGGGTCCCTCAGCCTCGCCTGCACCCTCTCGCAATCTGGGACCCCTGGAGGAATGTCAGAGAACCAGGTTTGGCCTGATCCTGCAGGCCAGCCCGAGGGACCCCACTGGTGCACGAATTCATGCACCAGGCCTCTAAGTATATCAGAATTTCCTTTTTAAGGCTGACTGACATTTCATTGTACATATATATCACATTTTGTTTATTCATTTATTAATTGATGACCACTTGATTGCTTCCATCTTAGGCTATTGGGAATAATGCTGCTATCAACATGGATGTGTAAATATCTCTTTGAGAACCTGCTTTCATTTATTTTGAGCATATGCCCAGAAGTGGAATTGTGGGATCATATGATAATTCCATTTTTATTTTTTTGAGAAAACTCCTTATTGTTTTTCATAGCATCTATACCATTATACAGTCCCATCTGCCATGCACAAGAGTTCTGATTTCTCAACATCCTCACCAACACTTGTTTCTGTTTGCCTTTTGTTTTGTTTTATTTTTTAGAATAGTTTATTGATTTTTAGAGTGAAAGGAAGGAAGGGGGGGATGAAGAGAGAGAAACATCGATGTGAGAGTGCACCATGGATCACTGCCTCCTTCACGCTCCCTGCCATGGATCAAACCCCCAACCAAGGCATGTGCCCTTGACCCGAAATTGAACCGTCAACCTCCTGGTGCATGGGACGGCACCCAACCAATTGAGCCACACTAACCAAGGCATTTATTTGTTATTATAGCCATCCTAATGGATATAAAGTGGTATCCACTGTGGTTTTGATTTGTATTTCTGTAGCGATGTTGAGCTTCTTTTCATGTGCTTTTAGCTATTTGTGTATCTTCTCTGGAGAAATGTTTTTTTCAAGTCCTTTGCCCATTTTTGAATCAGGTTGTTTGTTCTTTTGTTGTTGAGTTTTTGTTTACTATTGAGTTTTGAGAGTTCTCTATGTATTCTAGGTACTACTCATCAGATTTATGGTTTGCAAATATCTCCTCCCAGTATACAGCTTATCTTTTCATCCTCTTAATGAACTGTCTTTTGCAGAGCAAAAGATTTTTTTAATAATTAAGTCTAATTTATCAGTTTCTTTCTTCTGTAAATTGTGCTTTTGGTGTGAAGTGTAAGAAATCTTTGTGTAGCTCTGGATTCTACAGATTTTCTCCTATTTTTTTCTCTAAAAGTCTTATAGCTTTATGTTTTACACTTAAGTCCATGATCAATTTTGAGTTATTTTTTTGTAAGTGTGAGGCTTAGGTTAAGGTTTTTGTTTGTTTGTTTGTTTGTTTTTTACTGTAGAAGTCTAATTACTTCAGCACCATTTATTGAAAAGGCTATTTTCCACTATTTAATTACTTTTGCATTTTGTCAAAAATTTATTGGGAGTATTTGTATGTCTCTTTATCTGGATTCTTTGTTCTGTTCCATTAATCTATGTGTCTATTCCTCCAACAATACCATACTATAGCCAGCTATATAATAAATCTTGAAATCAGGTAAACTGAGTCTTCCACTTTATTTTTCTTTTTCAAAATTGTTTAGCTATTCTAGGTCATTTGCTGTCCTCATTTTATGATGATGTTGTCTATATATACAAAATATCTAGCTGAATTTTCACAAGAATGACATTAAATATTCATATCAACTTTGAGAGAATCGAATTCCTTACTATGCTAAGTCACCCAACTCATGAACACAATATGTCAAGATTTATTTAGATCTTATTTGATTTCTTTCATCACTTTGTGTAGTTTTCAGCATGTGAGTTCTGAATGTGTCTTGTTAGATTTACACCCATTTATTTCTCTCTTTTTGAGTGATTGTAAATAGTATTATACTTTTAATTTTGGTGTTCATGTGTTAATTGCTTGTATATAGATATAAAATTGATTTCGTATGTTAATCTTATATCCTGTAACTTGAACTCACTTTTTATTCTAGGAGCGTTTTTTGATAAATTCTCTGGGATTATCTATGTAAACAATTATGTCATCTGCAAATAGGGACAGTTTTCTTTCTTCCTTTCTATCATATGCCTTTGATCATGTCTTATTACAGTGACTAGAAGTTCCAGCACTGTGTTGAATAAGAATGATGAAAGTAGATATCTTTGCTTTGTTCTTAATCTAGGGGGAAAGTAATCTATCTTTTACCTGTTAGTATAATGTTAGCTGTAGGACTTTTTGTGGGTGCTCTTTATCAAGTTGAGAAAGATCTCCTATTTTACTGAGAGTTCTTTTTATGAATGAGTATTATTTTTTCAAATACTTTCTCTGCACTGATTAATATCATGATTTTTTTTTCTTTAGCCTATTAAATGGTAGATTACATTGATTCTGAGTATTGAACCTTCTGTTTTAACTGTTGTTTTTCTGACACCATTACAATCAGGCAGAGGTAGAAATCCAGGTTCCCCATTTGGTCTCCTTTGACACTCTGAGGGCAAAGGGCTCCTCATTACTGCTGAGCAGCGGGGAGAGTTCCAGGTGCACATGGAGTGGGTGACCTGGTAGCTCCTGGGCAGTGAGGAAAGTCCTGGTTCTGCTCTAAGCATGCTCTGATACTACTCCCTGTGAGGAGGGAGGAGGAAGTCCAGACTCCCCATGAGGTCCCCACTGATATCACTAAAGGCACCTTGTTACTTGCCAGCAAGGATTCAAGTCCCAGCTACCTACCTGGCCTTTTCTGATCCTACCTTGGCGGGGTGTTGGAGAACCTTGTCACAGCCTTGGAAAGGTAGAAACCGAGGCTCCCCACTCAACCTTTGTGGAGGGGAAACCACAGTTGTTTGTTCTTGGTGTTTGGCTGGAGTTGAGCTGCTATTGTGTACAGTTTTCTGTCTTGCGAGGCTGACCCTTTCCTGGCTGTTTGGCTAGGGAGAGCAGACTTGTTGAGGCTCTTTTGTTTGCATATGTTGGTATTTCCAAGTTGCCAGCTTCTTCAACTCCAAGTCTGGCATATTTGAGGTAAAAAGAAAACCCAAGAAACTCACCATTGTTATTCCTCAAGTCCTGAGTTCACTAGCCTGTTTTCTTCTCTCCACCTTTGAGAAATTTTCTCTTTTTTTTTAATAAATAAAATCCAGGGGTTTTAGTTATACTAAGCAGGCAGTATAGGGGAAAGTACATCTCCGTCTTCTAATACATAGACCTTTCCTCTAATAAATATTTAATAGTTAACTAAGTGAAACTTGGAAGTACATATGATTGGGGTGATTTCTAAATGTCTAATTAAAGTTTTATCCCTTTACAGGTTAGCTTTTAGAACACTAGTAAGAAAGTACAATTGTGATCTGTGCTACACACCAATGATAGTGGCTGCTGATTTTGTCAGATCTGAAAAAGCCAGAGACAGTGAATTTACCACAAACCAAGGTATGTGAAATTCAGAGTTTGTTAACTTGGTAAAACTTAAAAATCCCAATTCAGAGATTTTATTTTTTAATCTTTTAGTATTTAATGTTTTTTCATAAGTCTTTGTAAAATACGTTTTTACTGAGTATCTTCAAACTGGATGGTATACAAAATACTAAGCCTTCCTTAGGGCCCACATTCTCTCACCTAGACTATTAGATTAGATTCCTATCTCACTGCCCTCACTCTTGTCCCAATCTAAACTATCCTCCAAACAACCCAAAGTAACCTTTCTAAAATGTAAACTTGATCACTTCTCTTAGACCTCTTTTTGCCTAAAGCAGTGATTCTCAGAGTGTGATTCCCCAGACCAGCAAGACAAGCTGCATCTGGAAACTTGTTAGAAATGAAAATTCACTGCCTCAACTCCAGGCCTACTGAATCAGAAACTCTAAGCCTTCCAGATGATTCTAAGCTTGCTAAAGATTGAGAACCACTGGCCCAAAGAGTAAAATTCTAGCACCTGTGAATAATATGTAACATTCTTCATGATCTAGCCTCTGAATACATCCTCAGCTTTCTTTATCTTCCATTAGTTTTTCTCCAGAGCCCACTGACTTTATTACTCACAAATGCTAAGTTATTTTAAGGCCCATGCTCTATTCTCTCACACTTCTCTACCTAGAATCTCCTTCTCAGCCATGCCTATCCCTTATATCCCTATTTCTCTGGCAAACAACAGTTTATGCTTCTTAATCTAGCTCTGGAATTTTGTGGCTAAGGTACTTTCCTAATCACCCTCCACTCGTATTATTTCTTTGAAGGACAGTCTTTAAATGTTGCACTTAATCCTACTGTGTTATAATTTCCTCTTTGAATACCTGTGTCTCCTCCTGGACTGTGGGCTCCCTGAGACCTGGAACTGTTTCTTACTGGTTTGTATCCTCAGTTTCTAGTGCAGTGTTGAAAATATATTAGAACCATAAAAAAATGTTAAACTGAAATTCTATAACTCTCTTGAGTTACAAAGGGGAAAGCACCCTACATCCTCAGGAAAAGGCAAATTTTCTGATCCCAGGATAATACTGTAAATTAGTGGTACTAGGGTGATACCCAGAAATCTGCATTTTTGGCAAACACCCAGTAAATCTCAAACAGGTAGTCCTCAAAAAGTCTTTAGAAAAATTAAAATACATCTATCCAGAGTTTTAACACTAAACCCAAAGATGAAAAAAAAAAATTGTCCTTTAAAACCTAGGAAAGTTCTGATGTATTTGGCTGTATTAAAATTTAAACTTTTATATGTAAGAAAATAGCACAAATATATTCAAAAAACAAACTAAAATTGGGAAAATGTTTATGATATTTTATATTTATGCTAGAGCTAATTTCATTGTTTTATAAAAAAATTTAATAATGAAAAGGAATAACTAAAAGAAAAATTGTGCATATAAAAATGTACAAAGAAGATGGAAAGCCCAGAAAGAAAAATATACACTATTGGATATACAACATAGGGTAAGTTATAAGAAAACAAGAATTTAATCCATATTGATATGTATCTATGTTGGTTTTGGAACTCAGTTCCTTCATTCTGCTCCACTAGGCCAACTGTTGGGTCCGAGCCCCCCCCCGCCCCCCCCCACCAGGGGCTGGACCTCCTTGAACGCCAGGTATTCGATGACAGAGAAGCCATGAGAAGTTGTGGGTATATAAGAGAGTCTTTATTGTGGGAGCCAGTGGTTAAGTAGCCATTGCTAACAAGGAGCCACTAAACAAAACAGTTCTTCAAAGCAAAGTCCCATACAGTAGCCGTGCCCCAGCTGGGTAACAATACATCTTTCCCACACAGCAACAGCAGCCTCTGTACCGACAGCCATTATCTGAGCAGCCACAAGCTGCCTGCTGGTCATTAACATATTATACTACTTAGACAAAAGAGGCTTCTTGCCAAAAAGTGACCTCAGTCTTTTGGGTCATAGAAGGGCACACTTGTGCAGTGTACATACAGATTACTGTGGCCTTGCTCTTGCACCTGTGTATAGCATCATAGCCTTGAACACTTGATTAAGATTCCCACACACAGAATGGCCTTGAACATCCGGTGTACTCTGAATAGGCCCTCCACACTCCAGTTGACCTTGAGCATCTGAATAGGGTCCCCACAGTTGGTAAATTGTTTTGAAAGAAATTTTTGTAATGTCTATCAAATGTTAGATGCTTGTCCAAAAGTTACACACCTAGGAATTTACCCTCTGAATGTACTCACAAAAGCATGTGAGAGTATCCTCATCACATTGTTTGCAATAGCCACAAACGAAAAACAATCTAGAAGTACACTATGTGGTTCATCTATATACAGTGGAATATGCCACTGAAAAGAAAATAAGTCTAAGTACAGCTCCCAGACACATCAGGTTAAAAAAAAAAAAAAAGCATTGTAGCAATGTACATAGAATGTTCACATTGGTTAAAAATTTACAGGTACACATAAAATTTTTCTGGAATAATGCATGGTCATGATTTATGGGGGGCCCTTGTCTGTGGGCCTCTCATAGTGGACCCATGCCAGAGGAAGTTGCAGCCTCAAACCATTGCCCAGCCTCCTTACCCTTGGGCTATGAGCACTGAAGGGGGCTATACAGTATGAAAAAAAAATTGTTCTGGAATACAGTAACTAATTCTCACCTTTGGAAAGGGGTCTGTTTGTCAACAGTATTGTACTTTTCATTTTATCAAACCTTACACTTGAATTTGAACTAAATGTGAATTGCTTTTTATTTAAAATGTTTAAAATTATTTTAATGCTCCCTTGTTTGGACAGATACTTCTTAGGCTAAAAATAGTTATTTTATATTGGTATCTCATGTGTGTATGTGTGTTTTTGTGAATTTTAATGTTGACCTATTTGTTTTATCAGGTGATTGCCCATTGATTGTTCAGTTTGCTGCTAATGATGCAAGACTTTTATCTGATGCTGCTCGTATAGTCTGTCCTTATGCGAATGGAATAGACATTAACTGTGGTTGCCCTCAGAGGTAAAGCTCAAAAGAAGTTGGAAGAATTTTCAAAAAGATTAGAAAAAACTATGTGAACATGGTAAACTATCTTTCTAGTTTTCCAATAATTAAAAAGTAAAGAAAATAGAGTTAAAGCACTTGGGCTCTAACTAAGAAGAAAAAATAAGGAAAGATTATTTAGGAACATACACGCAGAGATATTTTCTGATGGCTAAAACAATGTATAGACCCTTGACAGCTGTTTTATCTTACCTCACCACTAGAATTTTTTAAAGTATAGATCTGCCTTGAACCTCATCCATAAGTAGTTATATGAGACACTGATGTTTATAGCAAATTCTAAAATGTATTTTTACTGTCATGTTAGACATATGTGCTCTAGAAACTATGGTTCTATGATTTGGGAGCTTACCACTTATTTTCTCCTAATTAATTTTCTTTATAAGAATACCTTCTTATAATTACCTTTCTTTCCCCTATACCACAATTATTTGGTTGGTTCTAAATAACTGTGTATTTGTAGGATGTACTTAATTTGACAATATCCCTATGTTTCTGACACTGTACTAGATTATCTGACAATAATTCAAAATGTGTCCAAATAATAAAATCAAGGTTTTAAATACAGCATAATCCAAATCAGATTAGACATATTTGTATGCTCATTAGGAGAGTTAAATAAGCTATTTAGTAGTGTTGGAATGCTATAAGCCAAACATCTCTCTACTATTAAGACTAATAAAACCTCTTATGTATAATAAACATCAAATTTGGAATTTAAAAAATCTGAAATAATTGAAATTAATTACAAGTACTTAAATCTGTTTTGGTTGAATGGATAGTAATTTAATTTTCTGACTTGCCAATAAAAACCATTTCCTAAGTACTTGTTGATCTGGGAACCTGTTTTCCTAATCTTAAATTGGTCCACTTAGAAATGTTGGGTCTATGAATTGTAAAAATCTGATTCCATTCAAGATTGCTAGATAGAGAAATAGTAGATGCACTTACAATGCCTTTAGAAATGTATCTTCTTTTTCAACTACAGTTTATTTGTTGTTGTGTTTGCTTCATAAAGATGGGCAATGGCTGACGGTTATGGAGCTTGCTTAATAAACAAGCCAGAGCTTGTTCAAGATATGGTGAAACAAGTAAGAAATCAAGTGGAAAATCCCAGATTTTCAGTATCTATTAAAATAAGGTAAAAATATTTTAATCTGTTGACAGATAGTTCTTTACTTAGGAAATAAAAGAATATTCCTTCTGTTTGGGGCTGCAGGGTTGTCTTTCTATCCTTAACTTGTAGGTGGTGTATAGAAATGTTGAAACAGGATATTTAGTAAATGGATATATACAGTATTTTATATATATATATATAATCCAGAGCAACTTCCTCTTTGTATTGTTTAACAGAAATGAAAACATCCCTTTATTATTAAAAACTTTTATCCAAGCCTGGCCAGTGTGGCTCAGTTGGTTGAGCGCCATCCCATGCACCAGGAGGTCACCAGTTAAGTTCCTGGTCAGGGACATGCTCAGGTTTCGGGCTTGATCCCCGGTGTGGGGCATGCAGGAGGCAGCTGATTGATGTTTCTCTCTCATCGATGTTTCTATCTCTCTCTCCCTTTTTCTGAAATCAATTTTGTAAAAAAAATTTAAAAACTTTCCTCAAAAAGAAACCCTTAACTTTTTCTATGTACTACTTAATTAATGCTAAGATACAATCCTGGTACCAAGAGTAGAAAATAGGAATGGTATTTGCACTAAAAATTCACAATAAAAATAAAATAAACCAGGAATCAGTTTTTTGGTGATAGGTTAAAAACATATTTCAAGATAAATGAGTATTATATTCTCCCACTTGAGGAATGGGCATACACAAGCAAATGTTAGGATAGCATCTTTCCATTCACGTGTGTAGTATTTGGCTGACATTTTCAGTTTCGAAAGCCAAAGGGGAGGAGCACTAGGTAAGATAAAACTTGTCATCTTATTGTTGCCAGTAGTGAAATAGCTACATTTGAAATCTTCAATTGGAACTGATCCCTGAGCAAAAAAAAACCCTTACTGATAGTGGCGTATAGTGATAATATGATGTAGAAAAATTACATAATGTTTTATATGACATATTATTTAGTTATTAATTTTAGCTTTGATTTGTGCTACAAAAAGATGGCTATAATTTTGAAATTATAGGATCCATGATGACCTTGCAAGAACTGTGGATCTTTGTCGAAAGGCTGAAGCAACGGGCGTTTCCTGGATTACAGTCCATGGAAGAACTGTTGAAGAAAGACATCAGCCAGTTCACTATGAAGCCATTAAAATAATTAAGGAAAATATGTCTATACCTGTTATTGCTAATGGAGACATCAGAAGCTTAAAAGAAGCAGAAAAAGTGTGCCATATTACTGGGACAGATGGTAAGAAAGAAGTACTTGGATTTTTGTCTTTTAACTAGCAAAAAAAGTGGGGGTGGGAGAATAATGTTAATGTTTTCATTATTTTTCTTTAAATTGGAACTATATTTTTCTCCTATGTTGGTTAAAGCTAAGCAATTTATTAAAATGATGCTTAGAAACAGTAGATTAGTTGAGGTAAAGTCATTCTTGTTATTGCCACCATCATATCCAGTGAAAGACTAGTTAAGAATCTTACAGATAGCCTATTAGTAAAATAGAACAACACCTAGACTAGAACTGAGAGTGAGCGAACACAAGAGTAGTCAAAGGAACCAAAAGAACCCCAGCCTTCTATGCAGTTTCATTATCCCCTTAAATTACTGGCAGACCAAACCCTGTGATACCTACTGCTAGGTGGGAGAATGCAGATAAAACTTAACTTCAAGCAAGCCCAATTTATGACAATTTGGATTTACCTTTAACAGAAAGCCTAAAGATTAATTGCTTAATGTAGAAGTCTTAATAAAATAAAAAATATCTGTAACTACCTTTAAACTTATAGAAACTTTAAAAAATTGTATTATAATTGAATTATATAGACTAATATCAGGGTATTGTGAAACCTTGTAATATACTTTATTTTTTAATATTCTCGGTTTGTTTGAGTGTGACTTTGTAACTATGAGTTAATATGTGGATAAATGTTCTATGCTTTAATTTGCAGGTGTGATGGTTGCAAGAGGACTCTTAGCAAACCCAGCCATGTTTGCTGGATATGAGGAAACCCCCCTGAAATGTATCTGGGATTGGGTTGACCTTGCTCTTGAACTTGGAACTCCGTATATGTGTTTCCATCAACATTTAATGTACATGATGGAAAAGATAACTTCAAGGCAAGAAAAAAGAGTATTTAATGCTTTGTCAAGCACATCAGCAGTCTTAGATTACCTTACGGACCATTATGGGATGTGATTGGACTTCCTAAGTTGTTTTAATATGTACTTTAAAGGAATTGTGTTTTTAACATTTTTAAATAAATTTTTTATTTGAATACTAAAAGTATGACTCAGTATCTGTAAGTTAACATGAAGTATGTTTTTAATAAGAAAAAGTGCAGAGAAATGACAAAACAAATACCAACCTCTGTAAAATGAAAAGGAACAAGACGTTCTGTATAGAATGCATTCAGGGCTTAGATTAAAAGTTCAAATTGAAAAATCAAAGTGTACTTCCTGAGATTTATATGTATGGTCACTGATGTAATGTCTAATTATGGGTGTACACTGGAAACTAATACAATATTGTATGTCAACTGTAACTGAAAAATTTAAAAATGATAACAAATACATGACATTTTAAAATACAAGTATAATGTAACCCTGGGAAATGGTCATAGGAAGAAAATACCCATGCCTACCTTGTTTCCCTTTCCTATCAGTCTCCAAGCACCCTGAAGTTGATTGCCTCTTCCCAGCCCATGGACATGCGCAGTAAAACACAGAGTAGGTCTTCACTGTACTATTCCGCAGTCTCAGAAGAACAAAATGTTGCTTAGCTACCCAATCCCGACCCTTCTATTTAACTACAGCTTATTTCTGGACCGTGAAACCGGTTCTATCCTAAAAGGGCCTGAACAGAAAAGGAGTCCGTTTCAAACGCCTTCGCAGAACTTGCACCCCCCCTAT
>NW_005354120.1:21713-25004 GCF_000412655.1 Myotis brandtii
AGGCGACTCCCGGCCCCCTGAACCTTCGCCTCCCTCCCACCCGGGCTAACGCGGCCGCCTCCGGTTAGGGGAGGGCCGGCACCGTCCACTCTCTGGACGGAAGCATGCGCCCTGGGGGCCGGGCACCCCCTTCTCGTGGAAAGGCAGCCAGTAAAATGATGATCCTCTATTTAGGTGTGAAGAGGAAGCATGACCCTCCAGTGGACGGCGGTTGCAACCTTTCTTTATGCTGAAATAGGACTCATTTTGCTCTTCTGTCTACCTTTCATTCCTCCCCAGAGGTAGGGAACCTCTCCCTTGTTACAATAATAAATACGTGTGTAGCCCCCCCGTAGGCTGTTTAGTGTGATACGGGAACATTTTTTTTCTTAAGATTTAAAAGTTTCGAGTGCTGATTGTATAAAAGGTGTACTTCAAAATAAACTCTAAAGCAGTGGTTCTCGACCTTCCTAATGCCGCGACCCTTTAATACAGTTCCTCATGTTGTGGTGACCCCCAATTTCATTGTTACAAATTGAACATAATTAAAGCATAGTGATTAATCACAAAAACAATATGTAATTATATATGTGTTTTCCGATGGTCTTAGGCGAACCCTGTGAAGGGGTCGCGACCCACAGGTTGAGAGTAAAGGAACAAAATTATAAATATAGAATGGCAATATTAAAACATCACTAGATGAAACTTTTTGTTAAACATAACGAATGAATTAACTTTCCCACCTCCCTTCTAAAAGGAGAGGGGCAAGTCCTTTGGTTTCTGTTGATTACAGATATAATAAAGGTCATACTTTTGCCACCTGTCTTGTCAGCAGGTTCCACTTTGTTTTATCGCCCTGAATTGGAAGAGTGGACTGAATGAAGGCAGATGCGTAAAAGGTGACTCACATGGGTGCAAAGTGTCTGTCTCACTGGGGCAGTCAAATGACAATGCAGAAACGACAGCCGATACGTGATGCTTAGTTTTGGCCCATGTAACCAATAAATAGTTTCCGTAATGTTTAATTGTAATTTCACTACTTTTCCCCACACACAGAATTGATGAATGTATGTTGAAAGTGCTGGTTATGCCCTAGCCGGTTTGGGTCAGTGGATAGAGCATCGGCCTGCGGACTGAAGGGTCCCAGGTTCGATTCCGGTCAAGAGCATGTACCTTAGTTGCGGGCACTTACCCAGTAGGGCGTGTGCAGGAGGCAGCTGATCGATGTTTCTCTCTCATTGATGTTTCTAACTCTCTCCCTCTCCCTTCCTCTCTGTAAAAAATCAATAAAATATATATTTTTTTAAAAAGTGCTGGTTATGAAAAGTATCTGAGCCATACGTTAGCATTAGTTCCTTAGGAAAGGACCTTCGGAGGCCTTTACGCACTGACTATTGTAAATGAAGCATTGCCTCCCTTTACCTGTGGTAATCCATCTGTTGGGAGTTCAGTTTTAGATCCAGAAACTTGCTAGCATGAATGGTGAAATACACTTGTAATAAAAATGTTACAACCCTTTGTTCGTACTCATGGCATAAAAGAAAATATTACATAAATGAAATCCTAGAGATGACCCGCTGGAGTTTTTAGTAAGATCCCGTGACCGGGAGAGACGTAAGCAAGTTTTTACCTTGGCTCAGGGTTCAGGTAGTCTTTCACAACCCTTAACTTGTTTCTTACCTACCTGGCTTTCTACTCACTTCAGTTTTAGCCAGTGATACCATCACTTTTTTCTTTCTTACTAAAGAAAAGAGATTGAATCATACTGTAGGAAAAGGCCTTAGGGATAATTGTATCCAAACCAGTTATCTGTAAGGAAGGTGGTCTAGCTGATCCATGGAAGATTCCAGACAAAAATCTAGCTTTCAGTCTAGTGCTCTTTCTACTCCATCCTACCTACCTGTCATCAGCTTGATAAGGTTTCTTTCTTTCTGTTTTTAATAAAGTTCTGTTGATTTCAGAGAGGAAAGGAGAGAGAGAGAGAGAGAGAGAAACATCAATGATGAAAGAGAATCATTGATCGGCTGCCTCCTGCATGCCCTGCCTAGAGGATCCAGCCTGCAACCCAGGCATGTGCCCTGGTGGGAATGGAACTGTGACCTTCTGGGTCATAGGTCGATGCTCAACCACTGAGCCATGCAGGCCGGGCTTGATTTGGTTTCTAATCCTCAATAACACCCTGTTGAGCTTTTTTTGCTAATACTAGCAAGGACTTGCAAAAAACTTTTTTTGTCAGTTTATCTTTTCTCCATCAAAATGACCATAAATTATGGATCTTTTTCTTCCAAGTATAATTTTTTTCCCATCCTGATCAAGTAGCTATTTGATAGATGTGTGTATATATGCACACATTACATAAATATACCCTCTTATACATGAGAAAATATGGTATATTAGTGCACATGTTTATAATATGTCCTTATTGTGTGTATCTCCATCTTTTTATCTTTCATATGTGTATCACCATAATCTCCTTTTAAAGATTTTTATTGCGGTTTAGAGAGGTAGAGAGAGAGAGAGAGAGAGAAACAGCAATGTGAGAGTGACATATCATTGGCTGCCTCCTGTATGTGCCTTTACCAGGAATCAAACCGGCAACCGCTTGGTGCATGGGACGATGCCCAACCAACTGAGCCATACTGGCCAGGGCTCACCATAATCTTCAAAGGCTTCAGTCTTTATTTCATTTGGCTCTCTACTCTTTTCTCACATAACCCACTAGTTAGACATATACTCAAAGGTCAGACTGCTTGGGTTTCTATCCCAACTCTGCAAGTTACTCCATGATCTTGGGCAAGTGATTTACCATCCCTAGTCAGTTTCCCCATTTGTAAAACGGAGGTAATACTGGTATCCACCTTATATAGTGGTTGTGGTGATAAAATTAGCTAAGATACGTAAAAATGCTTAGAACCATAGTATAGCAAGGACTCAATATATGGTACCTATTATTAACTGTTCCTTGAATTCGGTGTTAATATAAACTGCTAGTTGTTCCCTGTAGGGGTGTTTTTTGTATTTCCTTTTAACACTGGCCCTTGAAATGTGAATTTACATTTGGACCGTGATCAAGGTATTGCCACTTTATATTTTCTAAAAATAAAGTTTTTATCATGTAAAATTTAAATAGTCCTTGGAATTGAAAGCACAGAGACAAAAAAAACACACACAGCAAAAAACACTTTAACTTATATCAGTCTTCCTCTCCCCACCAACTTCAAGTTATTACTTAGAGTTGTTTTCAAAACTCATTGATTAACAATTTGTCATAATCGTAAAGTAAAACTTTTTAAAAGTTGTGTTTTAAGTTTA
>NW_005354120.1:25330-63721 GCF_000412655.1 Myotis brandtii
TATATAATATGTATTTATATGTGTGTATACACACACACACACACACACACACACACACATATATATACACATACACACTAGAGGCCTGGTGCATTAAAATTCATGCACTGAGGAGGGGGTCTTCAGCCCGGCCTGCCCCCTCTCACAGTCCGGGAGCCCTCAAGGGATGTCTGACTGATGCTTAGGCCACGGGGAGTGGGTCTAAGCCGCAGTCTGGCCTCCCTCTGCAGTAGGCGACTGGGCTGATCAGGGGAAGGCGCCGCCCCCATCACCCCGCTGCTGCTGCCACTGCTGGCCACAGCGACTGGGAGGCCTGAGCCCTGGGCCTTGCAGCCGCTGAGGCTTTGTCCGGATGGACATCTGGAAGATGTCCGCCCTAACGAGCATTTTACCCTTTTATTAGTGTGTGTGTGTATTTGGAATCATTAAATGTGTTATTCATTTCAAATGCCCTTGTGCAAAGTTTGTTACCTTTTCAATTGTGTGATGTTACTTTGTCACTCTTTGTCATTTATAATCCATACATTCTTACCTCTATGTCTTTGTTTATACCTTTTAATTCATCCATTCTAGACTATTTATTACCCCATTTTATTTCCTCTATGTTTAAATCTTGATCGTGGTAACTACATGGGTGTATACATATATATGTGTGTATAGATTCATCAAGCCATATATTTAAAATTTTTGCACTTTGCTATGTGTATGTAATACCTCAGTGAGTATTGAAATTCCTGGTAAAGGTAGGGAAAGTCTTTTACTTGGCGTAAGTGTTAAATTGTACTCTGTAAAAATAGTTTAAAAAAATAAATAGTTTAGAGAGTTGGACCCCTCACTCCTCAAATGTTGCTAATTGTTGGACCAATATTTGTTATTTCCGAGTTATTACCCTGATTAGGGAAAAGATACAAAGTGGTAGCTTCTATCAGCAATATAAGATTTTACTATAATAATTCCTTTTTGAGATTTTAATCATGTGTCTTGCCTTTAAGTTATTTTCACTGTACAATATTTAAGCTACCAGACAGAAGATAATCAAATGACAGGTTATTATTAAATTTGGAAGAAGTTCTTTATCTTACGAAATGTTCTTATGAATTAATAATGCTCTGATATGACATAAAAATAAATTTCTGTTATTCTTTTTACTTACTAAATAATTACCAAAATGTCAATTCAGTATTCAGAAAATATTTCAAAACATTCTTTTGATATTTTTATACCTAATGTAATTGTATTGCTTTACAGATGGCAGAAGATTTTTTCATTTAATGTCTGGGGTAAAATTGCAACTTTTTGGAACAAGGCTTTTCTTTCTATTATAGTCCTATTGATTGTTCTGTTTCTAGGTAAGTACTAGATTCCTCCTTTGAATAAGCTTACTCTAATTTTTATTAATGAATTCATTGTTTTTTAATTAAGTCGGTGTTGCTATTGATACACAGTTGACTTTGTATAGTATATTGACAATATAGAGAGCAGATATTGATATTTGTATATAGACAGTTAATAGATATTACTATTATACATGCAGGAGCATAAATTTCAACAGAGTACAGTGGTCCTTGGCGTCTTTTAAGTTGTTTGAAGATTTAAGTATACCAATGTATAGCCCACTTTTCAGAGATGCCAGCTATACAACCCTTTCTAACTGTGGTGTCCTAGGCACCAGGGGCTTAGCTGTCAGGGAGGCATAGAGGAATAGAATCATCAGGCCCTCAAAAGAAGTCTTAGATACAGATTGTGAATCTTGATTGGATCCTGGTTAAAAAACAACTACAACATAGACATTTGGGGACTGCTGCAAAAATTTGAATATGGACTGATTGTTAGAGAATATTGGGAAATTTTTGTTAACCTTATTGTGATACCAGTGTTGTTACATTTGTTGATTATAAATTGATTATAAGTCAGTAACCTACAGTCTGCAGAACAAATGCCAATTTTGGAAATTAAAGTTTTAGTGGAATATAACCGTGCCCATTTGTTTATATATTGTCTATGCATGTTTCCCTGGACAACTACAGAGTGGAGAGTTGGAGCAGACACAGCATATGGCCAAAAGCATTCACTATCTGCCCCTTTACAGAAGTTTACCAACACCTGTTATAGGAATATGTCCTTATTTTTAGAAGCTATGTGCTAAAATATTACAAGTGTCATGATATTTTCAACTTAATTTCAAATGGTTAAAAAATTAAGACATAAAGCAATTGTGGGGAAAAGCAATTATTGAATCTAGGTGGTGGGAATATGGTTGTTTATTATACCAGCTTTTCAGCATGTTTGAAATTTTCATGATAACAGGTATCTTAGATATTAGATGTAAACCCTTAAGATTCTTGTCAAACCAGAAAGTCCGTGAGTCTAAATAATTATATTTTGTAGAAGAAGTAGCTGAGCTTAGAGGATTAAGTAACTTGTCTGACCACCCAGCTACTTCTTGGCACTTCAGCTTTTTTAAAAAAATGTATTGATTAATTAGAGAGAGAGAGAGAGAGAGAAATCGATTTGTTATTCCACTTATTTATGCATTCATTGGTTGCTTCTTACATGTGCCCTGATCAGGGATCAAGCCCACAATCTTGGCTTATTGGGATGATGCTCTAACCAACTGAGCTACCCGGCCAGGGCTGGCACTTCAGCTTTTAATATGCACTGAGAGTATGCTTTGCCTCAGAATTCCCAAAGAGTGTTGTGTTTTAGGTTAAGTTTTACAAGGGCCAACCTGGAAACATAACCACCATGTATGCCACTATTTTGTGAGGAAATGTTTCCTACACGCCATAACACCAACCTCTGAAATGGAATCCTTTTAATAAGCCTGGGACCAACTGAGAGGGTATGACTAGGTAATTGCATCCGGGTGTGAATGGATTTCTGCCTCATTCAGAAATGTCAGTATTTGTCTCATGGTACATTATTGTTAATGTTATCAATTTAATCTCCAGAGTGACACCAAGTGAGTAAACAATAAGGAAAACAGGTCCCACTTTGCCACCAGCTAACTAACTGTCCTTTGGAATGGCATTTCCTTTGAGTTTGGTTTATCTATTTGCAAAGTAAAGGGAGAGAAGGAGATGGTCTCTGCGGCTTTTACTAGCTCTAAAGTGTTTTGAGATCTAACTCTAAAATTATCACAAGAATTTCTACTGAAAACTGCCACATACCCGTATAAGGAAGGGGAGCTTTAGTCATGGTTCTTGTGGTTGCTTTTATCAGAAACCAGTTTGAACTGATTTGAGCAAGAAGGGGGAATTGATAATAAATACGGGGTTGTTTCAGAGCAAGCCAGGGAAGGGAGGAAGCCAGATTCCAGGTAGGAACTAGTAGGAACTGAAGTGTCCTTGTGTCCCTGCGCTTCTCCCTGGTCTGCTTCATTTTTCCTCATCTCCACGGACTATTCCCAAAGCAGGAAATGGCCACCACACAACTGCCAAGTGTTATCACTTGGCAGCCGTTTCTGAATCCCAAATCATGACTGTTGGCTGTAGCTCACATCGGTGGGCAGAGTGCAAAATTCCCAGAGAATAGGGAAGCCATGGATGGCAAAGGCAGGCAGATAGGGACTTGCCTTTTAAGCCTCAGTGTTTACATCTGAGAATAGGGTAATAACATTTACTTCCCTGAAGGGTTGGAAGGTTTAAAGGCAGTAACGTAAGTAAAGTACATCATCCAGTGTTCTTATCACTAGAATGACAGTGGGGTAAATACAAAACTAGTTACTCAAGCTTAATTTATATTTTACTTTGGAATTTACTTCATTTTTCTTGTTGCTTGTCTTCAGTAAGGTAATCATTACAAGATATTTATTTATATTCCTAGAGCCAATACCAAGTCAAAAGTGTATGTGCATCTATGTGTGTTTTCACAGTTGAGAATAGGCAGAAGGGAGGCAAAAAACCCAGGAATATGTTTAGTGTCAGTAGAAATTCATCCCAGGAATTGGAAAGTTTCCACAAATGACCCAAAAAAGACGGTCTCCACATGGTTTATAGAAAATTGACTATACGCCACAACCTCACCTTGTTGTGGCCCCCATTCTGCTTTTCAGACATAGTCTCCTAGTTATTATACAGGTGATTTATTCTATGGGTGGGTTTGGGTGACCATTCACATTTATAAACTTCTTTGACTTTATTGGTTAATTTTCAGCATTTCTGGGTAATGAACCCAGGATTATACTTCCATGTAATTTTGTAGGAAGCTGGATCACAAGCATAATGGCCCTTGAAGTGCCTTGGTTCCTCTGGCCGCTCCGAATAATCCATAAATACTGTTTTGTGTTTTTAGTTATATCGTAGTGGTTAGAATGCTCTTACTATCTTATGGAGGCAATCTGAGAAATGACAAAGGGAAATAACTATTAAAACCAAGAAAATTTTTAAAAGATAATTTAAAACTATTTTATATAGTTGTATATAGTTACTTATTTATATAGTTATTTATTAACTATCTATATAGTTATAGGCAAACAAATGGAAAACGTAAATGAAATGTGTGATTTTGCAGAAAAAATATAATTTACCAAATGAATCCTAATAGATCTAGAAAATTTAAGACCAGTTTTCATAGAATTACAGGAAGTTATAAAAAAGCTACCCCCTCCTAGCTGATAGAGCTCAGTGGTTGACCCATGAACAAGGATGTCATGGTTTGATTCCCGGTCAGAGCACATGCCAGGTTTTCAGGCTCTGTCCCCAATAAGGACATGCAGGAAGCAGCACATTGATGTTTCTCTCTCAGTGATATTTATATCTCTCCCTCTCCCTTCCTCTCTCTCTAAAAATCAATAAAAACATATTAAAAAAAGAAATGTTAAACATAAAAAGAAAACACCCTGATGACTTCACACACAAAAACTGTTGGAACTAAAAATGAATTCAGTAAAATTGCCAGAAACAACATCAGTATGCAGAAATTTACATTTCTGTGCACTAATAACAAACTATCAGAGAAATTAAGGAAACCTCATTTATGCCAAGCTGGTGTGACTCAGGGGGTTAGAGCCTCATCCCATGCACTAGAAGGTCTCAGGTTTGATTCCTGGTCAGGCAATGTACCTGGTTGCACAAGGCAGCCAATTGATGTTTCTCTCTGTCTCTCTCTTTCTTTTATTTCCTTCTTCCCTTCCCCCTCTGCCTTCCTCCCTTCCATTCTCTCTGAAATCAATGGGGGAAAAAATATCTTTGGGTGAGGATAAAGAAAAAAACAACTCATTTATAATTGCATCAAAGAGAAAATACCTGGAAATAAATTTAACCAAAAAGGTGGAAACTATAAAACATTGATGAAAAAAATTGAATAAATAAATGAAAAGATTCCATGCTCATAGGTTATAAAATTAACATTATTAAATGTTCATACTACCCAAGGTAATTTTCAGATTCAGTACAATATCAAAATCCCAATGGCATTTTTTACAGAAATGGGACAAACAATGCTAAAATTTGTATGGAACCACAAAAGAACCCAAATAGCCAAACCAGTCTTGAGAAAGAACAAAGCTGGAACCATCATGGCCCTGGCTGGATAGCTCAGTTGGTTAGACCATCATCCCGGTATGCCAAGGTTGCGGGTTCAATCCCTAGTCAGGACATATACAAGAATGCATAAATAAGTGGAATGACAAGTCAATGTTTCTTTCTCTCTCTCTTTCTCTCTCAAATAAATTAAAAAAAAGTATTATGCTCCCTGATTTCGAACTATATTACAAAGCTATAGTAATAATCAAGACATGGTATTGGCATAAAAACAGACACATAGATCAATGGACAGAACAGAGAGCCAAAAATAAACCCACACATATATGTTCAATTAATTTATGACAAAAGAGCCAAGAATATGCAATGGGGAGAGGCCAATCTCTTAATAAATGATGTTGGGAAAACTGGAACATTCTCTTATACCATATGAAAATTATTTTAATGTACACCTGAAACTAATACAAAATAATATTAAATGTAACCTGTAATTGAAAAATAAAATTTTAAAAATTAACTCAAAATGTATTAAAGACTTGAACTTAAGACCTGAGACCATAAAAGTCCTAGAAGAAAGTATAGGTGGTAAGTGTCTTAGCATTGGTTTTTTGGACTTGACACCAAGAGCAAAGGCAACAAAAGCAAAAATCAACAAATGGGACTACATGAAACTAAAAAGCTTATGCACAGCAAAGGAAACCATCAACAAAATGACATCATAAAATGCTAGTACAGTAAGAGAAGTAGGATAGTCTCAGAATTGATTGTAGTGGGATATGACCTATATGTTATTGTCAATAGATTAAAATTTACTGAACCATTAGGTATAGAAAGAATAAAGGATAATAGTTTCAGTGTAGCTAGAGATGAGAGATGGTACAATGATGATGAGTTCTAGATGAATAGTAAAAAACAAAAATGCTGTTCCATTCAAGGATTACCACTGGTATCCACGTACAGATCATCTGTTTTGAGCATGGTGCCCTCCCAAGAATGTAGAGGAAAAGAAAAAACAGCCCCTACCTGAAGTCCATCATTTAGAAGTTAGGTTAGTTATTCTAAAACTGCTAACCATTTTTATTATAATTTCATATTCCTTTATTTTTTTAAAATATGTTTCATTGATTTTTTTTTTTTTTTGAGAGAGAGAGAGAGGAAGGGAGAGGGAGAGAAACATAGATTGATGGCAGCCTCCTACATGCCTCCTACTGGGGATGGAGCCTGCAACCCAGGCATGTGTCCTGACTGAGAATCGCACTAGTGATCTGTCAGTGCATGGGATGATACTCAACCAACTGAGTCACACCGGCAAAGGTTAATTTTATATTGTTAAAAGTAATGTTTTCTCTTCTTCTCTAATAGATGCTGTGAGAGAAGTAAGGAAATATTCCTCTACTGCTGTCATTGAAAAGGGCTCACCTAGCAGACCTGGTGCCCATGAACATACACAGATGAAACTTTTTAGGTCTCAAAGAAATCTTTACATTTCTGGATTTTCATTATTTTTTTGGCTGTAAGTAAAAAAAAAAACAACCAGAAACAATTTAAAAACATAATTTATGTTTCTCATTTTTTAACCAACACAATAGATTTTTTTCTATAATATTTAGTATACTAACATCTTCATAAAAGAATTCAGACTATATACCCAAATAAATAAAAAGCAATAGTTATAGCTTGTAGGTTTGAAAGGTTAGTAAGCCCCGCATGATCTGGCCCCTCTTCTCTCTGGAGCCTTGTCTCATACTGTTCTCTGACATGTACACCACATTCCTCCCACACTGACCTCCAGTGTTCATTCATTCATTCTTGCAGCGAATATTTATTGAGTTACTAATAATGTCCCCAGTTCCTTCCTATTTCAGGGTCTTCACACCTGTTTTTCCTTTTTCTCTTCCCTCTTTCCCTGGCTAACTTTTCATCCTTCAGTCTCTTTCTAAAGGAAGCCTCTGTGACCATCACTTCCCCCAAAGTAAGTAGGTCTCCTCTTGCACACTCCCATAGAATGTATATATACTTTTCTTTGGAATATCATTCATTCTTTCATTTTAACTCTTGCTTCTCCAAATAGAACCTTTTGAGAACAGGGACTTTGTCTCGGTTCTTGCTATGTTCCCAGGGCCTAAAGCAGTACTTAACTCTTAGCAGTTCCTGAGGAAATGTCTTTTGAGTGAATAATTGAAGGTATTAGTTACTACTTCTAACAATGGGAGTTACCCATAAATGTGAATGAGCAGTTTGGGGGCATGACCAGCCTCATACAATGCTCTTCAAATAGCAAATTTTGAACTGGGGGTGGGGAAGGGGGGGCGGATAAGGACTTCTTACTGGCCCTGCCACACTGTCTGAAATTCCGTTTCTGCTCCTCCTCCTGGCTAGAGGCCTCTACAAAGAAAATTATTAAATTAGTAAGTACTATTGAATCTATATTCCAAATGCTAGTCTTCTAACAAAGATTCTAAATGAATGAGACACAGGCGTGTTTTGACTGGAAGACTTGGATTTTTTTTTTTTAAATATGTCTTCTTTAACCATCATCTCTCTCTACCATCATACCTAAATAAGAGTTGTTTGACCAAGACTATTTATTTTGACGTTTTTATTTTTATTTTCTTAGAGTATTGAGACGTCTGGTTACCCTTATTACTCAGCTGGCAAATGAAATGTCAAACAAAGGAGAACTTAAAAATCAAGCAGAAAGTACTAACGAGGCTGCCAGAAACTTCATGAAAGAGAATGAAAAACTAAAACAGGTATTTAAATTTTCTTTTTAAAAATTTATGTAAATGTTAATATTCCCAAGGGGTGGTATATTGTTTTTCAAAAAGAGCATTTGCTTGCTCTGGCCATGTGTTTCCCAGTAGTTAGAGCATTGCCTGCAGACTGAAGGGTCCCAGGTTCGATTCCGGTCAAGGGCACATGCCTGGATTGTGGGCTCCATCCCCAGTAAGGGCCATGCAGGAGGCATCCAATCAGTGATACTCTCTCATCATTGATGTGTCTATGTCTCTCTCCCTCTCCCTTCCTCTCCAAAATCAATAAAAATGTATATTTTTTAAAAAGAACCAATTAGATGGGAAAGGAGAACATCTCCATGTCCAGGGCCCCTGAACACTACCTCTGAGGCCAAGGAGGCTTGTGGGGTGGGAGATGTGGAGGGAGAAAAAGAAGAACAAATGGAAAAAAGGAAAGATACAAAATTACTTTGGGCATTTTTTTTTCTTAATTTTAAAATTTAGAACTCAGATCTCACATGTAAGTGGTTTTCAGTTCAGATTAAGCCCCATGTTTTGCTAATTCTGCTTTTCAGTAAAAAGAATCAGTAGAACCAATCAGATGCAAAACAGATTTTCTCAAAGAAAGCATTCCTAAAATAATGCAATAAGATTATTTCCCTATTGTAGATTAATGAAATGCAAACAATCAATTATATGTTAGACCAAGTTGTATTTATGTAAAAAGTCTAACAGTAGAGAATTCAGATTCTTACCCAAGTCCTAAAGCCTCGCCTCTTATAGAAAGAACTATAAGCACCACCTTTCATCAAATCTAAATGAGTTAGGTATTGCAGAGTACAATATAAAGCTTTCTAAAACTTATTAAATAAGTCAAAACTCATTTCAAAAAGTTCTGCTTGGTGCTGCAGTGTCATGGTCACCTACTCCAAACCCTCTTTTACATTTGTTGATGTCTACCTTATTTTCACTACAACAGAAAGGTATATTTTTTTAAGTTTTTTTTAATTGATTTTTCAGAGAGAGAGAGATCAGTGTGAGAGTAAAATATCAATTGGTTGCCTCCTGCACGCACCCGAACTGGGGACTGAATCCAAAACCTAGGTTTGTGCCCTGACTGGGAATTGAGCTCACAACCTTTTGGTGTATGGGAAGACACTCCAACCAATTGAGCCACACCAACCAGGGTCAAAAAGGTATTTTTATAGAAATAGAATTTAAAAATGTTTCTTAGATTATATCCAGCATCTTTAAAGGAAACTTTTAGAGAATAAGCGTTAGTTTATTTTTCACTCTGTTTTGTTCTGTTTTAAAAGGCATTGATTCACAGATGTCATGTAAATTTCCCTTTGTAGTAAATATAGGTCTGGGAAGTCAAGCTGTTGATATTTCTGAATATAAAAGCAAGCTATCGGTTATTTTTGCCTTTTTGGGAGAGACTGTTTCAGCAACAGAATGAGCCTCATTTTGTACCTTAATATTACTTGCTTCATTTTCTATCATTTGATCTTATTTCCCAATGGTAAAAAGAAAACAAAATCCTCAAAGTTTTAATTAATATGAAGGCTAACCTCACAGCACGCAGCCTTGTCTTTATAGTCTAACCGTGTGCCTATCTTGATTTAACATTATGCCCATCATGTCAGATTGATGAGTTGTAGCTGCTACTCCTATCCTTTAGTTATTTTCTTCCTACTCTTCATCTCTAAGGAAATGTAAAGTGTTTTTGTAAAGTTTTGGTACTATTATTTTTCTTATATACATCATAATTAATGTACTTAAATTAGTCTTGTCCTTCAAAGAAAGCATCTTCCTCAAAACATTTTTGGAATTGTTTTCAGACCCAGTTACTATTGCAAGGAAGTTTATTTTATGACTACTGATTCTTTGATCCTCCACAATTTTTTTCTTTTGTTTTTTTTCTTACTTTTGGTTCCATGCTGTCCTGATTCCCTGCTTCCTGCATATCTCTGACCCAATCAATGGTCTTAGATCATTAGAGATACACAAGTATGTTGGGCTAAAATCAGTACATAGTGGAGAGAAAGTCTGTGAGCTGGACATAAACTCTGTCAGTGCCCAAAGTGCATCTAAGTGACCAAGAAAGGCCTTGGGTCAGAAGGTCAAAGATGACTTTTATTTCAAGATATTTCATTCATGTAGGTTTTTAAATACTAGTTAAAGAAGGATAAAATTGCTAAAACACCTCTTCACTCTCTATCAGAGGCACATTACCTAATGGAAAGTATATTACCCTGGGATCTAAGAGACTTAGGTACTAGTCCCAACTCTACCAAATAATGAGCATTGTTACTTAGGGCAAGTCACCTCATGTGTTCGGGACCTCAAGGTCATAAATAATAGCTAACGGGTGCCAGGTATCGCTTCAAATGCTTTACAGTGAGGTATTAACTCTTAATTTGTGCAATAACCCCATGAGGTTGATACTGTTGTTATGTGCATTTTGTACATGAGGAAGTGGAGGCACAAAAATGTGAAGTGGCTTGCACAAAAGCATTCCACTAAGTGATAAAACTAAGAATCCACTCTTAACCACGTTGCTTTGTCCCTTCGCTGGTAGCTAGCCTGTTATGTACCTTTTGATGGTGCCTGAGACCCTTTTGTGTTCTGATAGTCACTTAATTAAATGAAATAATTATGAAAGACCAATTAATTTTTAATTGCTTTAAAATAACAACAGTGATGGAGCTTTACTTCTGACCAGTTTTTTTTTTCAAATCCCTTACCAAGATGGGATAAGGTGTGTAGGACAGTGAACACATGCATTATTGTAGCTGGTAGCTGTTGAATTTCATATTTCAGTTTCTCCAGCATCAAGTCACACACAATAAATACGGACAAGTTTACAGGTGCAGTAATGAAACCTTATTTACAAGACCAGCACACATCCAACTTTTCCAAGTAAATGGCATAATAATTTAAGCAGTCAGTGTGATAAACATTCCTACAACTCCATGGTTCCCTTCCAATTACTGGAGACTCTGTGACCTAAAAGCAGTGAAGCAACAATGAGGATTGTTTCGAATTTGAATATGGGCAACAAATTCATAGAGATTTGAAGAAAAAATTTTTGGTCTTATTTTTGCTCTTTAATTTAAAATTTTTTTTTTAATTTTGAAAGTAAAAGTCCTCTTCAGTTGTGTGTATTTCAGTCTTCTTATCTCCTAAATACAATTTACTGGGCTTATATAATATACTTAGTAGAGCTTTGATTCCTCCTGAGCTGCCTAATCTCTCTTATAACACAAAAGTACTGTATTTGATCTTGTGCTACAGTATGCTCTTGTCTCATCCTTTTCACTAAATTGAAGTTACCTGAAAGCAGGGATCATATTTCTTCTACATTTTATCCTTTATAACCCTACTGTTGTAAAAATTTGCATGTAGTCAGTGCTCAGTAGAACATTTTGTTTGTTGAATATACCAGCTTACATTAGAAAAGGAACCATATGCAATAGAAATTCTTTTCTATGTCAGTCTGTTTAAAATTGTCCTATGTTGCTTTTTCACCTATGGACACTGTCAGTATCAGGATGTTGCACTTTAGTCAAATAATCCATGACAGTGTGTACATATTTTATTTTTCAAATATTAATTTCCCCTCTCAGTAACTTAAATTTCTTAAAATTTCTTTACAATGTCAACGTCTTAGTCTATTAACAATGGTAGTTTCCATCCAGACATACAGATCATGAAATTTTACTCCCTTATGTTTTTATTTTATTTTTTTTAAGGTTTTTAAATTTTTTGTATTTATCTTTATTGTTGAGAGTATTACAGATGTTCCCCATTTCCCCCCCATTGTCTCCCTCTACCTGGTTCTCACCCCACCCCAGGCTTTCACCACAATTATGTTTTTATTTTAGTCAGATATTTTACTGTACTATTCAGATTTTAATTTTTCTTGCCTAGAAAGGATAAGCTAGAAACATAAACATTTTAAAAGCCAGAATAGATTTTAAAATATGAAGAGCACCATAAAGGATTAACTGAATAAAATTAATTTGGAGACTGGTCAATGAAAATTCGATAGAATTTTCCAAGCATAGAGATGTCCTTTTCATTTTCTACTTACTCACTTCCCCCTGACAACATTATATTCTTCTCTTACAAATGAGCCTGGGGTGTGGGGCAGGGCGGGCTATAAGGGGTCAATGGGGGGTAAAAAGAGAGACATATGTAATACTTTCAACAATAAAGATTTTTTGAAAATAGTCTGAGTAACCCAGGTTGCAGCTCTGTAACTGGAATATAATGATCTCCTAGTTAATAGCCTTAGAACTGTGTTTTTTTAACTTGAATTTTCATTACATTTAATTGATAAAAATATATGCACGTTATTTACCTAAATACTTTTGAAAATACGACTTTAATCATAGCCCAACCAGAACCTCTTATTTTCATTTGAGATTTTAACCATTGTAAGGAGAAATTTATGTGTGTTTGCCAAAAGTCACGTTTATGTTAGCAGAATCCCATTGTAGAAAATTATAAAATACGAGAAAGACAAAGAATAAAATAGACCAATAATTTTCAATACATTACTCAGACCATTTCCTGGAAGAATGTCTGGCTATTGCAATCTAAGCTCACTTCTATAACTCTCTTTTCTGATAGCTCTTGAAAAGCTATAACAAGGAAGAGAAACACATTTTGGAAGCAGAAAATAAAAAACTGGTAGAAGACAAGGAAAAACTGAAAACTGAACTAAAGAAGACTTCAGATGGTAACTTTGTGTGCATGTGCCAAAGCAAAAAGAGCATGATATTTTATGCTGTTACACTTCACTGTTTTCCCTAAAACAAATCTAATGGCTAAATAGTTCTTCTGACTGAAATACCACGAGCGACCTATTTATAAATTCCTGCTCAAATATGAAGATAAAACATTGTTTCAGCCAAGAGAAACATGCTGTGTTATACAGAAAAACATGTAGGTGTTTCAGATCTGTGTTGTAAATACAGATGTTCTTACCTTAGCAAAAGAGCTATGTTCCTAAAAAGTTGCTTATGAACACATTATTGGAAAATAAATCACATTCTTCCATTATAGTATATTGCTCCTTTAAAAGAAGTGATCACAGATGGACAGTTTGGTTATAAGAAAGTATATTGCTGCCCTGGCTCTGGGTGGCTCAGTTGGTTGGAGTGTCATCCTGTACACCAAAAAGGTGCGGGTTTGATTCTTGGTCAGGGCACGTACCCAGGTTGCAGTTTGATCCCAGTCTGGGCATGTACAAGAAGCAGCTGATCAGTGTTTCTCACATTGATGTTTCTCTCTCTCTAAAAATTAATAAGAACATATCCTTGGGTGAGGATTAAAAAAATTTTTTTTTAAAGAAAGTATATTGCTAATCTCAAGCCCTAATATTTCCTATCTGCCAGATATAAGGAAAGCATTCCTTGAAAAAGATGGGTTGGCATAGAGTAAGAAAAATCTGGATGTCAGCTGAGAATTTGAATTTTTTCATTTCAAAATACATTGCAATGAGGACTTGGGTAAAGCATCCTAACTTCATTTTCCTGAAGGCAGCTATCCCGAGGAAGGGAGAGGGAGAGGGAGAGAAACAGCAATGCCTCGACATGGATCAACTGCCTCCTGCATGTCCCCTGCTGGGGACTGAGCCTGCACCCCAAGCATGTGCCCTGACTGGAAATTGAACCTGTGACCTTTTGGTGCATGGGTCAATGCTCAACCACTGAGCCACATGGCTGGGGCCATTTTTTGTTTTTTTGGGTTTTTTTTAGTAGTTCCGATAGTATTTTCTTCTTTTTAGTCAAATTATTATTGCCTGCAACCACATAGCACAGAAAACTGGATACCCCAACTCCAATGTCATACCAGGAAATTCTGTTTAAAAGTTTGTGGCTTGATCCCAGTGAACATTTCTGCATAAAAGTTATTCCTTGATGTTATCCAGACATTGGGGAACCTCTCAGTCAGTCAGAGCTAAAGTAATGATCAATGTATACGCCTTCTCCAATTTTAAGTCTCTTCCATTACTTTATGTTGGAGATAAATTGGAAAATGTTCAGTGACTGAATGAAGGACCTACTTTATGCCATTTGTAAATTTAGATTTTTTAAATAGGCCTCAGTATAATAGAAATTCTCTGTAATATAACTTGCAAATTGATTATGCATTTTTATTTGTGTAGAGTTTTCTTCATCAAGATATTTTGTGGTTTTTTAAATTTATATAGGTATTTTTATTTCAGAGAGGAAGGGAGAGGGAGAGATTGATAGAAACATCAATGATGAGAGAGAATCATCAATTGGCTGCCTCCTGCATGCCCCCTACTGGGGATCAAGCTCACAACTGGGCATGTGCCCTGACCAGGAATTGAACTGTAACCTCTGGGTCAGTCACTGAGCCATACCGGCCAGGCCTTTGAATTTGAGATGGAAAAATCTGAAGGTAGCCGTAACCGATTTGGCTCAGTGGATAGAGCGTCGGCCTGCGGACTGAAGGGTACCAGGTTCGATTCCAGTCAAGGGCATGTACCTTGGTTGTGGACACATCCCCAGTAGGGGGTGTGCAGGAAGCAGCTGATTGATGTTTCTCTCTCATCGATGTTTCTAACTCTCTATCCCGCTCCCTTCCTCTCTGTAAAAAAATCAATAACATATATATTTTTTAAAAAATCTGAAGGTAAAAGCTAATTCCATTAAAAAAATCAATAGGATATTTAATACAATATTGAAAATTTAATAACTTTTCTACTTCTTATTTAAAGTTAAGAAAGTAAATCAGAAGATTCTTTAGAGGCAGTAAGTTAAAAAAATAAGTTACTCCTCTGGTCAAGGTGGTATAATATATGGTAGGGGTAGTATAGCCCTAATTTCAAAATCTTATCATAGCTGGTACTGTTGGCTCTTCTGCAATTCCAAAAGATTTGGAACAGAAAACTGGAAGTTTTAATATTTGTATAAAAATAAATTTAATAATCACCTACCCTCTACATTAGACATTTCAGAACAGAAACTGTGTTCTTTAACCCAACACAAAATATTGCTGCTAATCCTTCTGAAGAATACAAAGGACTATTTTCAAAATATCTTTTATTAGTTTAAAAAATTATTTTAAAATCTTGCTTTCTTTTTTCACATCTGCCAGCAATCCTTTTTCTTATGTTGTTAGTAGGATAGTATAAAAATAAAAGACAGATGGGAATAGGTTGTGTGCCCTGCTACACCTCTCAACCCTGAGCTTAACCTCACAAGTCTGAGATGTAACTCTCTAAACTCAATATTATTTTAGGTTAACATAAAGAAACACAATATTTCTTTAAGAGACATTTCAGATGTTTGGAGAAAATTAACTCTTCGATAATATAGGCATTGTGTTTATAATCTGATAACGAGATGCCAGCTCCTGTGTTTGAAGTGTAGACTACACAGCTACTTTCAACGTGAATCAGTGTTGAGGTAAAAGCAGATTTTACCTGTTTGAGTATGTCCTATTTGGTTTCTGCAAGGTGTGTAATATTTTATGAATACATTTTATTTACCCAAAGTTATTATTTTAGATAACATTACTAATGACCTTGAGAAGATCAAAGTTTCATTTCTAATGGAGGTATATCCTTGGCTATGTTCTCTTGACCTAAACCAGCCAAATTTATTAAGGCTAGAATTAAGAAATTACATAAACAAGTAGTACAAGATTTGAATGAATTTAGAAGCACCATTCTTTGGATGTAGTAGCATTCAAAAATATTCACTGATTTCTAAAGATTGAGGATATAAAGGCTGACAGTGCTTAACAAATGTTTCAGAAAGTTCTTTTATACTTGACAATTGAGTAGGAAAGCAATGTGGTTTATTATCTTTTTTAAGTACATGTTTATTGATTTCAGAGAGGAAGGGAGAGGAAGAGAGATAGAAATTCAATGATGAGAGAGAATCATCAATTGGCTGCCTCCTGCATGCCCCCTACTAGGGATCAAGCCCACAACCCTGGCATACGCTCTGACCAGGAATCAAACTGTGACCTCCTGGTTCATAGGTCGACACTCAGCCACTAAACCACACCAGCTAGGCTTGTTTATATTTTAATAGGTGTAAAATGATTTGTCTTACCCTTGGTATTTCTTTAAGTAAAACATTTTCACCAAAGTGTATTAGTAAAAATAAAGCATAGATATAAATATTTATTTAAGCTGGTCCAACCCAAATTGGAAAACTAGCATTCCAAAAACAGGTATTAGGAACACTCTCTCCGTAGTACCAATTCAGATTTTGCTCAGAGTTAGTAAATTACTTGTGCTTCAGTGAAGTAATATGACCCTAGTGTGTGCATGTCCCAAAACACCTAATTTACTAAGTTAGTCAGGTGTAAGGACCTGCCTGATCGGTCAATTTTAATGATCTGCTTAACAATAAAACTGATGTCCCAGTGTGTGGAGTAATTGGGGAAGGGCAAAATGAGAACTTAAGCTTTGAGGAATTTACAAAGCTCACAAGCTTTCATAATAAAATAGATCTTGTATGTAGTGGAAAACCTTCTGATGTTCAAGGACATTGACTTCAAAGGAGTCTTTTAGGATAGTTACAGTACTTATTCTTATAAATAAATACGTCCTCAGTATTATTCTTATGGGAAGATATATGTACCATTTAATCATTGCATGTCTCCAGGCAGTGGTAAAAGTAAATATGATTTTAAAAGTGATTGTACTACATGTGGAATTATCTCCTCCCCATTCCTTTAGGAGCAGGAGCAGGAATGTGTCTGTAACATGCTACATTAACAGAGTTCTAGGACTGCTATTTTAGTAGAGGTTGAGCAGTAGTATATTTCTCCTACAAAAAAGGGAGAAGAAAATACAAAAAAAGTGATTAGGGCAAATTCCTTGACCCTGCCTTTATTCTTTCTTTCTTCTTTCCTTCCTCCTACCCTCACCTTCCCCTTCCTTTACTTCCTTTCCTTACTTCCCTTTCTTCCCTCTTACCCACCTTCCCTTCCTTCCTTCTTCTTTCCTTCATTTTTGTCTGTTTCTATGAATAGTTTATGTGTGTGTGTGTGTGTTAATATATAATAATTAATATATAATATATAACATTTTGTAATATACTATACTCACTTTTTAAATACTACCTGCAGTTTCACTGGGGATTGAGCCGGCAAGCTGGGCATGTGCCCTTGACTGGAATTGAACCTGGGACCCTTCAGTCCACAGGCCAACTCTCTGTCCACGAAGCCAAACAGGCTAGGGCTATCAATAGTTTTTTAAAGAACTTTTCAAATAATTAATTTATTGCAAGATTTCTTTAAAAGGTTTTTGATTGACATTTAGAGAGAGAGAAAGGGAAAGGAAAAGAGAGAAACAGTGGCGCTGGAGCATCTATCTGCCTCCTCCTGCACGCCCCCCACAGGGGTTTGAGCTCCCAACCCAGTCAGCCTGGGCATGTGCCTTGACTGGAAATCAAACCAGCAACCTTTCAGTGCACTGGACAAGGCCCAACCAGCTGAGCCACACCAGCCAGGACTATTGCAAGATTAGTTAGCATGGAACATAATTAAAACTGTTCTTGAGAAGCATGCCTGTAGAGGATAAAGCAAATTTTTAATGTAGAAACTGAATGTAAAAGCCCATTCTATGTTCCTGAGTATTGACAGAATTTAACAAGGACCTTAGATTTGGACCAAAAAACAGAACCTTCTTGTCCTTTTTAATCTTGATTTTGTTAATTCAACTCTCTTCCTAGGTAAATGCTTCCATATCACCATGGCTTACCTTGAAAAGAACTAACATTTCCTTTTATAGACCAACTTCACTACCCTGGAAGATATTAGAGTAAAAAAAAAAATATATAGTCATTATCTTTTAATGCTAGTAAAAAGTCATACTAACATAGGATAAGGGAGTGAAAATGTTGAAGTGCTTTTTAGGAGAAATTGAAGGTCAAGACAAGAGAGAAAATTACAAGGAAATTGCTATTCTATTTATCAGTAACCCTAACTGAATTCCTGCCTCTTGAGTCTTAAGTCTCAAGAAAAAGATATAATTTAAAACTTGGAGATTTACCAATTCCTTACAGAGGAATGGTGTAAGCCATCTATCTATCTAAAAATAAATTCTCAAAGTCCAACCTAAACATGTTTTATAGTTGTAAATTCTCGTGGGCATGAACTGAACTATCTTTTACTTGCTGTTATTTCAAAGCCATCATCTTACTTTAAAATTGTTAATGCTTTTAAAAATATGGTAGTTTTGATCATAATATATTTTTACTTTTATTTCCTTCTAATGAGTTTTTATTATTTGAATAAAAAATACATGTTTTTCACCCTTCCTGGTTTGGCTCAGTGGATATAGCATTGGCCTGCAGACCGAAGTTTCCTGGGTTTGATTCCGGTCAAGGGCACATGCCTGGGTTGAGGGCTCGAATCCCAGTAGGGGGTGAATAGGAGGCAGCTGATCAATGATTTTCTCTCATTATTGATGTTTCTTTCTATCTCACTTTCTCCCTTCCTCTCTGAAATCAATTAAAAAATATTTTTAAAAAAATAAGGCACGAGTTGATAAGCCAAAATAAAGGTCTAGTACAAAGGGCTATGGTAGCACAGAGGAGAGAGTGATTGTTATTACTGGCAGAGTCTAGGAAAAATTCATGGGGATGGTATCATTTGAGCTGAGGCTTAGGGATGAGAGGGATTTCGGAAGCTGAAATGGGAGAGTCCTTCCCTAGCCTCAGGAAGGCACACAGATCTATGATGAAAGGCCATGATGACTAGATTATGGTTGATGTATGGCAGGGTGAGTGGGAAAGCCAAGAGCTGGAGGCTCATGAGTTCCATGCTTAGAGGTCCAAAATTTATTCTAAAGTAAATACAGAGGCAGCAGTAGATTTTTAGCAAGAAAAAAATATAGAGCCAAAAAACAATCTTTTGTCACATAATTTGTGGACAGGGATTTAGATTCAAGAAGAAAGAATAAAACAACTGAAATGTTTCCATCTATTGAAGAATTCTCTTTACTTGTTCAAAGGTACTATGAAAGCGTCTAAATAGCATTTGGGAGTGTGAAATTTAGTCACTCAGATTTGGTTTAAGACTGGCTTTTACTTTGGGGAAGTTAAACTATAGCTCTTCACAGAATAGTTGTATACACAAATGGCCCAGTGCATTGACTATGTCAAAAATTAAGTTACTAGATATTATTGTTACTTCTATCAAACTTTACAAGTTAAATAGGGAATGACTGAAAGAAGAAAGAAATTTTTTTTCATTTAGATTTTAGCTATCAACCTAAAAAAACATTGTCAAAAGTAATTTAAAACATTTTTTTTCAAGTTCAGGAATGATTTTTTTTCTGACACTATTTTACTTCCCAAATCCATTTGTCTTTTTTATATATCATAATAAAAAGTTGTCAAATTTAAGGTGAAGTCTTTTATAAATAAGCTTCTAAATTGAAAAAGATAAAAATACCTCTCAAAGCCTGATCAAGGGTAGTGTTAGATGTTTGATATGTTCATTTGCTAATTAAATCTGAGGTTGATTTATAAAACCATTGCATAATAATAGCACTGTTCTTTTCTGTGGGTGTCTTGGAAGTGTTTAAAAGTGCTAAACACCAATGAGATGAATTAGTTTTGGTTTAAAAGCTGAAGCATGAATTTTTGCTTTAGAGATTGCCTGATGGGGCATTTCCATGTGAAAATTCAACCAGTCTCAGATCAACTTACCCAGAATTGAACTTACCATCTTCATGTTCAAATTGTCCCCGCTTGGTACCTGACTCAGTCACTTTTGAAATGGATAAAAAGCAATCAGCTAGGAAAATGAGCTGAAAAATTAAAGAAAGAAAAACCTCTTTTTAAAAAATATATATATTTAATTGATTTTTTTACAGAGAGAAACAGAGTTAGAAACATCGATGAGAGAGAAACATCGATCAGCTGCCTCCTGCACACCCCCACTGGGGATGTGCCCGCAATCAAGGTACATGCCCTTGACTGGAATCGAACCTGGGACCCTTTAGTCTGCAGGCCGACACTCTATCCACTGAGCCAAACCAGTTAGGGCGAAAAACCTCTTTTTTTCCTAAAACTAAATCTCATTGCAACATCCCCTATCTGTGTAGATTTTGTTCTTTCTATAAGGAAAATTGATAGAGCTAAAAAAGGAAACTTTTTAGGAGGTTCCTTGAAATTTTCAGTACAATTTGGATCCTCTTCTCATATTCTGATACTTTATTTTTTAGTTATTTTCAGTAAATTTATAACTTAAGAGAAACTGATAAAACTTACAAGTGCTATTTTAGAACAGGGGTCAGCAAAGTATGACCATGGGCCAAACCCAGCCGGCTGCCTTGTTTTTAAAAAATAAATTTTGTTGGAACAAAGCCACAATCATTCGTTTACATGTTTTCTGTGACTGCAGAGTTGAATAGATTGTACAGAATCTGCATGGCATAGAAAGCTAAAAACATTTACTATCTGGTCCTTTACAGAATTAGTTTACTGACCTCTATTTAGGGTCTTCAAATAAAGAAGAGTACCTTTTTCAGTATAAATGAGGATGGTGAAAATATTTTTTCTGCTATTGTTAAAAATTTGCTGTGCACCTGTACTTCTTGATCAGATAATTTAAGAAATTTTATAGTAAAATTAGTTCTTTGTAAAGTGACTCCTTCAATTCTCACATATGATGGGTTGGTAATTCTTATAGATTCCATTTGTTGCTTTTGCTTACACATGAACTTGCTTTATAAAACATACCCTTTTCAAAGCAGTCTGTTATAATCTATACTTATGCAGTGCTTTGCCTTAAACATACATCTGATTTTTAAGTGAAAGCTAGCATATTAATATAATTTATAATTATTCTTCAGTAAGTAGAGAACCAAAATTGTTTTTTTAAATACATTACTTAGCAACCTAACTAAGATTAATAAAGGAAGTCTTTATGCAAGTATTGATATTTCCTATGCCAATAGCATACACAGTGTGGCTTATTTTATTTATTAAATTAGAAAGCGTATTTATCAGTTCCCTGGCCCTGAGTACCAGTAATCATTATAAGTATAAGCATTCTTTAAATCCATGTCTTTTCTAAACCCAAAAGCACTTTACCCATAAACCTCATTCATATTCCCAGTACCATAGAAGGTATGGGTAGGCACTAGTATACCTAGTGATGGGTAGAGAAACTGAGACACCCTCCCCCCAAAAAACATTTTTTCTTTGTTCTTTGCATGTGAAAAAGCTATTTTTGGTTTTACTCAATGTTTACTCTGTATTAAATTACTTGTGCAGCTTTATTTCCATTCCAAAAATTCTTGCTGCTCCTCTTGCAAAGCAAGCAGTCTCCTAAAGCATGTCCCACTTTAATCTCTCTGCTTCTTCACATTGCCACCAGAGCAGTTTTCAACACCATGTCTCCGACTATGCCTCTGTACTATTTCAAAGTCTTTATTGGTTTCTATCACCTTTGCAACTTTTCAAGATGGCACCTGGTCCCCACCGTCATCTTCGCTTTATCTCCCACCCTTGTTCAATATCAGTTTTATACTCCTACTTTATTAAATATTGTAGTGTGTAGTTCTAACAGTAGTGTTTCATTACTTTTTGCCTTTGCCCAGGACTGTAATGTCCTTTTTCCTCCACTCTTCTCTATAGATGATGCTCATCTTTCAGCTTCAGTGTTGCCATGTTTAGGAAGCCTCCCTGAAACTGTCTCCCTTCATGCTTGGTTAAGTGGACTGACTGCGGATTGAACCCGAAACCTTGGCATATCGGGACAATGCTCTAACCAACTGAGTACCCGGTCAGGGCTGGACTTACTGCTTTTTTATAATAAACTTTTTATGTTAGGACAGTTTCAGTTTATAGAAAAATAAGCAAGATAGTACAGCAAATTCCCATATGTCCTGTACTGTTGCTTTTTTTTTTTTTAATATATTTTATTGATTTTTTACAGAGAGGAAGGGAGAAGGATATAGAGTTAGAAATATCCATGAGAGAGAAACATCGACCAGCCGCCTCCTGCCCATCTCCTACCGGGGATGTGCCGGCAACCCAGGTACATGCCCTTGACCGGAATCGAACCTGGGACCTTTCAGTCCGCAGGCCAAAGCTCTATCCACTTAGCCAAACCGGTTTCGGCCTGTTGCTTTTTTTTAAAGAATGCCTTACATTAATTTGGTACATTTATACAATTGATGAACCAATAAGGAGACATTATTATTGACTAAGGTTTATAGTTTATTCAGATTTCCTTAGTTTTCATCTGATGTCTTTTTCTGTTACAGGATCTCATTCAGCACACCACGTTACCTTTAGTATTCTTGTCTCCTTAGGCTCCTCTTGGCTATAATAATTTCTCAGACTTTCCTTATTTTTTATGACCTTGACAGTTTTGAGAAGTATTGGTTAGATATTTTCTGAAATGTTTCTCTATTGGAATTCATCACATAACATCAAGAGTACATAGCAACATGATTTATTATTGTTGATATTGACTTGGCTGAGGTAGTATTTGTCAGGTTTCTCTATAATAATGTTACTTTTTTTACTCTTTGAAAGGAAGTCACTATTCGAAGCACATACTTAAGAAGTGAGGAATTAGGTTCCACCTCCTGAGGGTCCAGTATCTACATAAATTATTTGGAACTTTTTTTCACAGATTTGTCTATTCTCCTTTATTTATTTATTTATTCATTTATGTGTATCAATATGGACTCATGGGTGTTCATTTTGTACTTTGAGTTATAATTTAATATTAATTTATTTTGTTGCTCAAGTTGTCTAAGCTTTGGCTATTGGGAATCTTTCAGTTGGCTCCCGTGGCCCTTTGACGTATCCTCATCATTGTGGATTTTTTTTTTTTTTGGCTTTTTTTTTTTTTTTTTTTTGATTTTTTTTTTTTTTTTTTTTTTTAGTACTTTCCTATTTTCTTGTCTTGCATATATCTCGCCCCAGTCCTAGAATGAGTGTTTTATGTGTTTATTTTATTTTATTTTATTTTATTTTATTGAACTGTATTCTGTGATACTATTTGTTTGGTTTTGTTTGTAATTCTGAATTAGCATGAGATATTTGTAACATGATTATATTTTTATCAAAATATCTCAAGAATGGTCTGTTGGCTTTGTGACTGTCCAGTTATCCTGAATATTTTGTTTTTTGATTAACGATATAACTGTTTTTAGTTGGAACCAAGATTCCTATCAGGTGACTAAAGTGACACCTCATTATTTAGCTGGCATTTATTTTATTTTTAGGAAATGAACTAGTTTTACACAAGTGAAGTTTTTAGGTGCCTAAAAGTAAACTTTTTATGTATCCATTCTTCCTTTAAGGAACATATTTAAGCACCTACCATGTGCTAGGCATAGTGCTGGGTGCTCAAGGCAGATGCAACTGTTTCTTGAGTAGACCATAGTTTAGTGGGACATGGTTATACTTCAGCATGGTAGGTGCTGTAATAAAGGTTAGCTCAAGATGAAGCAGAGTTGCCGAAACCGGTTTGGCTCAGTGGATAGAGCGTCAGCCTGCAGACTGAAAGGTCCCAGGTTTGATTCCGGTCAAGGGCATGTACCTGGGTTGCGGGCACATCCCCAGTAGGAGATGTGCAGGAGGCAGCTGGTCGATGTTTCTCTCTCTTCGATGTTTCTGACTCTCTATCTCTCTCCCTTCATCTCTGTAAAAAATCAATAAAATATATTTAAAAAGAAAAAAAAAAGATGAAGCGGAGCCAACAGCAGAGATCCAGGACAACCTGTTGACATTTTGAAGGTTGAACCTTAATTAGCCAGATTAAATGGGGGAGAATGAGAGAAGCAGGGAGGTTAAGGGAGATGGGCAAGAATGTTTTCACAAAATGAACAGCATGTAACTGAAAGAGCATGGCATTTTCAAAGTACCACAAGGAGCTCAATGTGACTGGAACAGAAAGTGGAGGCAGTGGTGAGAGTTGAGCAGTAAGCCTAAAATCCATCATGAAGGGCCTCATATGCCTTATTTATATGCTAACATTCTTGCGGTGGGGGAGGCACTGTTAGAGAGTTTTTAGGAAGAGGAGCAATCACTTTGATGATAATGTGGACAATGAATTAGAGTAGCCAGGAAACTAGGTGAGGAATCCATTTCAATAATCTAAACTGGAGATGAGGACAGTGGTAACAGATGGAGTAGATTGATTGGTGAGATATAATGGAAGTATGGATGTGAGGTTAAAAGGTGGCCGAAGTGATGTCTAAAACAGACGTCATCTACATGTACCTGGTAATATAGGCATGGGAAAAACAACTACAGTGAAAACCACAATTTATGTTTCTTACTTAACAAAGGTCTGTGAGTCTACTTTCCAAGTATCTTGAAAACAGTACTGTAGGTTAATGGTCTAGTACTTGATCACTGATGAAGGAATAGTACATGTGAGGATTAAGTACTGAATAGCTCCAGTATATCACACTCTGAAGCTCTCAAAAATAGAAGCAAATAAACTGAAAAGAAAGCAACACTAGATGTATAGAAATTTATCTAGAAATGTTTCCTCTGGCACAATCCTTACAGCTCTTGTACCGCAGCCAGCTTTAGCTGTCATGCCAGTGCCTTCAAAATCTTTTCCATTTCCTGACAAAGCTTAGCCATTAGTGTCTGTTATCTCAGGTAGAAATCATAGTGACACAATACATTTACACAGTGTGCTAGTTTCACCCACTCCTCCCGCTGTGCAAACAGCTCCATTCATGTAAGTCTGGCAGTTTAAAAACCACAAGTATTTTTGGCCTGCTTGCATGTCATTGTACACAAACGTTTTGGCATACTATGTGTCACTATAACATTAGTTGGGGTTACTCTCTATATCAATAAATGATGCATGTGCCCCCAAAAGTGACTAGAACATAACGTAGTCTTTATTTGAATCTGGCCAGTGTTGTCATGAAATATCTCAGGTTTCCTTAAAGCCACTGTCAAGTGATAGCAACTCATATTTGCAGATGAGAAAATTGAAAGTGAGTTTGATGTATCACCTCAAGCCTCCTTGTCTAATAATATCTTCCCTATATATGCTGTTTCCAAAATAATATGGTTCAAAATAAAACAAGCATATTAAAATGTCAGATAACAAGTTTATATAATCCCTTAGTCACAAAGGCAGTTCCAGAAGGAGATAGAAGGCATACAAAACAGGATATTATAATTCTTGCAAAAAAAAAAAAAGACACAAAGGACTGGAAAACAATCCAAAATGCTCTAGGCAATAACAGCCTTTACTTACTGGAGTATGTCCAGTAAGATAGTAATCGTTAGGTTTCTTAATATTCACTGAAATACAAAACAAAATACTAGTAAACACAGTTTATACCTTGGCTTGATAAGTGCCCCCAAAAAACAGGATTATTCTATAGTTGTTTATTATAGATTCATTCTAGAAGTGATCCGAAAAAAACTCCTGAATAAACAGTACAAGTGGTTCTCTAGCTTTTTCAAAAATTAAATTTATTGGGGTGATATTGGTTAATAAAATTATATAGGGTTCAAGTGTACATCATCTGTACATTGCATGTGTTTACCACGCAATCTCAATTCTCCTTCCGTCACCATATCTTTGACCCTCTTTGCCACTTCCCCACCCCCTTCCTTGTGGTAATCACCATACTGTTGTTTATGTCTGTGCGCGTTTATGTTTCTTTTTGTTCATTTATTTTTTTCAGTTTTATATCCCACATATGAGTGAAATCATAAGTTCTTGACTTTTTCTGTCTCACTTAATATACTTAGCAAGATATTCTCAACATCCATCTTTGTCACAAATGGCAGTATTTCATCTTTTCTTATGGCTGAGTAGTATTCCATTGTATATACATACTGTATCTTTATCCAATCAACCATTGAAGAACACTTTCATTGCTTCCATGTCTTGGCCATTATGAATAATGCTGCAGTGAACATAGGGGTGCATATATCTTTGCAAATAAAAATTTTCAAATTTTGGGGGTTGATGGCTCAGGCTGAGTAGCTCATTTGGTTAGAGCATCGTCCTGATATGCCAAGGTTTCAGGTTCAATACCTGGTCAGGGCACATACAGAAAGAAACCAATGAGTGAACAACTAAATGGAACAACAAATCAATGTTTCTCTCTCTCTCTCTCTCTCTCTCTCTCTCTCTCTCATCTATAAATAGAAAAAAAAATTTAATTTAGGAGGTTGATAACCAGGGAAGGGGTTACTAGGTTATATGATAACTCTATTCTTACTTTTTGGAGGAACCTCCATACTGTTTTCCATAGTGGTTGTACCCACCAGTAGTGAATGAGGGTTCCTTTTTCTCCGCAACCTCTTCAACACTTGTTATTACTTGTCTTGTCGATAATAGCCATTCTAATTGGTATGAGGTGGTACCTCATTGTAATTTTGATTTGCATTTCCCTAATAGCTAGGGAAGTTGAGCATCTTTTCATATATCTCATGGCTATATGTCTTATTGGAAAAAGTGTCTGTTCAGGTCCTCTACCCATTTTTCAATTGGGCGGGCTGTTGAGTTTCTTTTGCTGTGCAGAAGTCTTTTAGTTTGATATAGTGCCATTCATTTATTTTTGCTTTTCCATCCCTTGCCTTTGAGGTTAAATTCATAAAATCCTCCTTAAGACCAAGATCCATAAGTTTACTTCCTATGTTTTCTTCTATGCAGTTAATTGTTTTAGGTCTTATATTTAGGTCTTTGACCCATTTTGAGTTACTTTTTGTGTATGGTGATAAACAGCAGTCTAGTTTTATTCTTTTACATGTGGTTTTCCAATTTACCCAGCATCATTTATTGAAGAGGCTTTCTTTTCTCTTTTGTATGTTTTTGGCTCCTTTGTCAAAATATTTTTTTTGCCCATAAACATGTGCGTTTATTTCTGGGCTCTCAATTCTGTTCCATTAATCTGTGTGTGTTTCATGCCAGTGCCATGCTGTTTTGATTGTGATTGCTCTGTAGTATAATTTGAAATCAGAGAGTTCACTACTTCCAGCTTCTTTTTTCTCAGGATTCATTTGCTATTTGGGGGTCTTTTGTGGTTCTATAAAAATCTGATGATTTCTTCTATTTCTTTAAAAAATGCCATTGGGGTTTTTATGGGGATTGCATTAAATCTGTATATTGCTTTAATAATATGGCCATTTTAACTATGTTGATTCTTCCAATCCATAAACATGGAATATCTTTCTATATCTTTATGTCTTACAGTTTTCAGTGTATAGGTTCATCTCATCCTTTGTTAAATTTATTCCTAAGTATTTTATTCTTTTGCAAAAGGAATTGTGTTTTTTGTTTTTGTTTTCATTTTTTTCTGAAATTTCATTGTTAGAATATAGGAATGCAGTCAATTTTTATACATTGATTTTGTAATTTGCAACTTTAGTATATTTATTTACTGTTTCTAATAGGTTTTTGGTGGAGTTTTTAGGGGTTTCTATATAAAGAATTATGTTGTCTGCAAAAAGTGACAATTTTATTTCTTCATTGCCAAAAAATATAAAAAGGACATAATTGGAACATTTGCCATGATTGGGATATGAATAGTAGATTAGAAAAAGTATTGTATTGATGTTAAATTTCCTAAATTTGGTAATTATACTATGATTATGTTAGAGAATACCTTTGTTCTTAGGAAATACACAGTGAAGTATTAAGGAGTAAAGGAGCATGATGCCTGTAACTTATTCTCAAATGGTTCAAGAAAATAATTGTGTGTGTGTGTACTACATCATTAAGAGTTGGTGAATTTGCATAAAGGCTACAAAGGAGTCCTCTATTCAAGTCTTGCAAATTTTTTGTAAATTTGAAATTACTTTAAAATAAAAATTTTAAATTCTGTTCAATGTTTTCTAGCCCTTTCAAAGGCACAAAATGACATAATGGCAATGAAGATACAAGCAGAGAGTCTTTCAAAAGAATATGACCGGCTCCTAAAAGAACACTCAGAACTTCAGGTGGGTGACATTCATGTTACAGGCTTAAATTTTTTGAAAGTGTAATTAATTAAGTCAACTATTTGTGTTATTTGCCCTTCCCAAATCAAGAGGTTGTACTTAATCCCGTTTTTATTGTGTAATTAAGGAACCCAGAATTTACCGAGAGCAGTGGTCGGCAAACTGCGGCTCGTGAGCCACATGCGGCTCTTTGGCCCCTTGAGTGTGGCTCTTCCACAAAATACTGACTTCTGCGCATGGGCCACGAAGTTTCAATAGCACTGTACATGCGCACCCGCACGTGGTATTTTGTGGAAGAGCCACACTGAAGGGGCCAATGAAGATTAGGACATTGCATGAAAATACAAGATAATCATATTCACCTTCCAAATCCTACTTGAGAATCAAAAGATTGCTGTAGACCATGGACAGTAAAAAGCTATATCTAATTGTCCTTTATGGATTTCACTTCTGTTGTCAAACCAACCTTAAAAGTTGCATTGTATCCTCAATTTCTTTGGGAAACTTAAGTTTCTCAATTTTACATAGTTGATTTACTTTAAATAAAATAATCAGAAAATAAGGGACTATAAAATATCAAGGAAACAAAGGTGGGAGAGGGGAAAGCTGATTTCCTTGCCATAAACAAATCCCACTTTGCAGCTTTTAAACCCATTTGGATTTTCCCTTCTGGTCCCCTTCCTGTTACAGTTACTAAATAAATATTAGAAAACAGTCCCTTCAAAATATGTAGTCTTTGCCTTTCCTTGTTTGCACTTGTGCTCTTCTAGAAAAGAAAAAAACAGAACTAACCAAGGGTCATTGGCAGTATAAAAGCATGAACACCTGCCAATTGGTAACTTTCGCTTTGGAAAATCACCCTTTACTTAAGGGACTTATCCAGAATAACAGCGCCATTCAAGCTGTGATTTTTATCTAAAGTGGTAAGATATATATAACCTGTTTTCTCTAATCCTGTCTTCTGATTGGTTGCTTAAAGTTAATGTTATTAAAGTTATTCTGAAAGCATCAACGCTCGGCCTGAATAAGCTTCTTTTTTTTTTTTAATATATTTTATTGATTTTTTTACAGAGAGGAAGTGAGAGGGATGGAGAGCCAGAAACATCAATGAGAGAGAAACATGGATCAGCTGCCTCCTGCACATCTCCTACTGGGGATGTACCCGCAACCAAGGTACATGCCCTTGATCTGAATCGAACCTGGGACCTTTCAGTCCGCAGGCCGACGCTCTATCCACTGAGCCAAACCGGTCAGGGCCTGAAAAGCTTTTGATGAACTTCCCATGTATAAGCAATAACACTACAACTCCATTTTATGAAATTTTTTTCCTCAGGGTAGACTTTTACCTTCTTGGAGCAAGATTTCTTAAGATTATTTCTACCCCATTTTCTTGCAATTTTAAATAATACGTTATAGTCATCTTTTAACATGATCAGTAAAGGGTATAATTTGAGAAGCTAGTTCTATTGGCAAATATCTGAAGAACAACAACAAAAAAGGCCACCCCATCTGGTTTTTGTGGTTCCCTTCATTCTTTCTCTGCCAAAAAGTCTTAATTGGGTTTGCAAGAGGGGAATAGAAATTTTGTTTTCCGGATATAACTGTGAAGCTAAGGCAAAATAGATTAAGACGGGGGATAAAAAGAACTTAACAAGAATTTTATTTTCCCTTCTAGACATCTTTTCTAGTAAAACCCACCAATTTTGTAGTTTTTAAAATTTGAGACCTTCTTAATCCATATTTCACAGTTGATTACTCTTACAATTAATAACTATACACAGAAAAGAGAATTTTTTTAAGTCCATGTCTTATCTATGAATCTGTTTCTCACTCTTTGCTGTACTACTTAAGTCCATTTTTTCTTGCAGGATCGTTTACCAAAAGACAACAAGAAAAGCCTGTGAACTGTCAGAAAGAAGAGCGTGGCACCCATGTCAGGATGATAAATTTGCTATCATGTTAGTCTCTCAGAAATTTAAAATTCAGTTCAGAAAAATGTACTATGACTGGCCAATATTTTTTAAAATGCCATACATAAGCTGTTATTATAATGGCATTATCACAATATTTGATGATGTTTCACATATATTGTAAAGTCTATATTCTGGCTCTTAAGTAAAATATAAGCATGTTAAAAACATTTAGATACTCATAGTAACAGTGGTGTATGGTGGCTGTTTACCAATAGAAAGAAAAATTCATTAGCCAGTTACTTCCAAAATTAGATTTTTAAGTTGCATGAAACCATTAATAGCCTTTAAAAGCTTTGATGAGTTTCTACTAATAATAATCTATTTAATCAGATGATGACAATGATTATGTATTTGAATATAGTATCCATTATCAGCAAATTTGTTCATAGGAAGATTAAATAAGGATAAATGATCAGAATTTGCCACTATATTAATAGGGAAGAGTCAGAGCAAAAAATAAAAATAGTGACCTTAAAGCCTGATGACGCATACTATGGTTTACTCTCATAAGACAACTGTTTTAATAATTATATTTTTGTTACTGTGCTTCTACATCTATTGGACTGTTTTTGTTGACATTTGTGTCAATGACACGTAATTAGTAAGTGGTCAATCTTTTTAAAGTCCATCTAGCAGTGGAGTTTACATCTATTTGCACAACTGTCACAGCACTGAACTAAAATTATTTTGCAACAATTTGGAATTCTTGACTCAGAGAGCAAGTATTTCCCATTGCTGTGATATTATATAGTTATAATACAAATATTACCTCCAGTATACATACACTGGTATCATAGTTCCTCTGAGATGTTTATGTATTCTGAAAACTAAATATTAAATGCTATTTTTCCATTCAAATATTCATTTAGTGTTTTCTTTAGAAAATGATAATGATTATAGCATTAATATGATTTAGGTTGTTCCCAGTGTTTAGACATGGAAATTATCTTCCTTGTCTCATAAAAACCTAAATATAAAAGAAAATGGAAAATAATTACTAGAGTTTTTATTTTCTTCATATTTGTTTTATCCTTTGTTGTTTATTATCCTTTTAGCATCAACTTCACACATATTTAATTTTTTTCATTGCAAAATGGATGAAATGAGCAAGTATGTAAGACTTTTTTTTCAGATAAAAGTCAAGAGTTACTGCTAGAAAACAGACACGTAGGAGACATTTAACAGGAGTAAGAAATGGGAGTTAGACCATCTGGACTGACAGCACCATAAATAACAAGAGGGAGGGAGTGCTGAAACAAGACAGAACTCCAAGTATCAACTGAAAAATATCCAAGTTAGAGCTACATGGGTAATACCTAGTGAGTGAGTGTGATTTTGGCCTGCTATACAGAAATCAAGTCTAATACAGAATAACAGAGAGAAAATTAGGAAATACACACCTTTAGAATTGGCAGAATTTAAATCTAATCCAAGCCTCACAATAATTTAGCCATTTGATTTGAACAAATTTTTTAACCCTCTAGACTTCCATTTCCTCATCTTCAAAATGAGAGCAATAACGTTTAGATCAGGATTACTCTGTATACTAAGGTAATACTGTGATTCTCAAAGTTGTTCAGACTGTATGGCAAAGATAAAGTCTGGGTGCTCTTTGAAGAGCACGAGGATTTAAAGATTTCCCAAGATCACTTTAAAGTGTACATTTAAGTACTCCTCAATCTCAGCCTTCAGTTTTACAGATGGGCAACCTGAGGCCTCAAACCTCTAAGCCGTTTTCTCACGGTAACATGATATTGGATGGATTCGGGGCCAGGATCTGAAATAGAATTCAGGTGTTCAGATATTACTCTAGTCTTTATAAACACAAACTAGCTATAATTTGCTGAACAAAGTATTGCCATGATTTATCCAAGGTTTGAACGAGGAACTTTTGCTTCAGACTCTATGTACTTTACCACGACACCAAATTGCCCCTCAAACAATACTTGTTAGTTATGCTCTCCTTGCCAATGATGGAGTTGAGCAAAAAATAAACATGTATTCCGGATTTGGTAACACTGCGTATTGTTTCTTTCTATTGTCAGTAATGACTTCTTTATGTTTTAAAAGGGCTAGGCTGTATTACGGATTTAAACACAGGAGTGTCATTCTTATCCTTTTCTACAGAATTACATAGAGTTTTGTCACACTCTCTTCCCCACTTACAAATCTACCTTGAGGTCCTGGACTCTAGGAAGGAGCATTTAAGAGGTTCTAGCCAAGTACTCATTGCTTATCAGGCTATATCTTGGGCCCCAGTACTGGTAAATAGAGTACCCTGAACCCCCAATCTAGAGCCTGGAGCTTAACTATTTCCTATGATACTATCCTGATGTCACCAGCCTGCCATGATCTCTAATTAAATCCCATGCTTGTTCTGGTGCTGGGTCTCTGCTCGCCTGCAGTGACATCCATGCTTCCTGCTTAGGCCTCCCAACCAGAGCCACTTGGATGTATCTCTCCTGTTTTACTCTACTTCTGTAAGTTAGCCTGGCCCTGCACTCCCATTCCATTGTTCACTGCCTTCTCACTACCCCTCCCATCCATGTCCCACCACAGCTGAACAGCCCATGCCCAGCGCTACTGACACCTGTTACACCTTGTTTTTGAGTGCCCACTACGCAAGGTGTAAGGATAGTAGTCCTTTTAACATGGACTTTAACATCAAGAATGATATGTCTAAAGCCCATGAGGCCCTTCTGAATGTTTTTGTCTTTCAGCCTACTTTCCCCAGTATTCCTGAAAACCCGCTTCACAAAGGTTCCGTTTTCTTTTTTTAATACAGTGGGGCCTTGACTTACGAATTCGTTCCGAGACCGAGCTCGTTAAGGAGCTCGTTAACTCAAATTACTCTATCAACTCAATGCAAAAAATCAGCCAAGAGACAATTGGTATCTCAAAAAACTCATTAGTCGGGACACTCATAAGGCAAGGTCCCACTGTTTTTCTTTCTCTAATCAATTTACTAAATGGCATTATTAACTTCATAGTGTTGCTTTCCACCTTGATCTCTAAACAAACATTACTCTTTCCTTCTATAGCCAAAAGTGATTTCAACACTGTAGAATAACAACCCCTCAAAAGATAGCCATGTCCTAATTATGGGAATATTCTCTTCTATGGCAAAAGAGTGAATATTAACTTTATATGGTAAACAACATGACTAAGTTAAGGATTTTGAGATGGAGAGATTATTCTGAATAATCTGGGTGGGCCCTAAATGCAAAGGAAGGTAATTACCACATAGAAGAGGAGACAGCACTGTGGCCTGAAGGCAGAGATGGGAGTGCCATAGCTGCCAGAGCTGAAGAGGCAAGAACAGATTCTTCCCCTAGCGCCTGCTGAGAGAGAATGACCCTGTGGACACCAGTGAAACTTGACTTTGGACTTCTGGACTTGAGAGCCATGAGACAATACATTTGTTGTTTTAAATCGCCAAGTTTGTGATAATTTGTTAGCAGCACTAGGAAAGTCATGCAGGAACATACAGGTAATGGTGTGGACTGACTTTCACAATGTGTGGAAACAGATACCCTATCTTAGTTCTTTTTCTCCACTCCTATTTTTAGTTCTTTTTCTCCTTCAGTGTTACTTCCATTCCCACTGCTACTGTCAACCCAAGCCATCATTTTTTTAATCTTTATTTGGAGAGTATTACTGGTGTCCCCCTTTTCCCCCCCATTGCCTCCCTCCACCCGGTTCCTGCCCTGCCACAGGCCTTCACCACCCTATTGTCTGTGTCCATAGCTAATGCATATGTGCTATATAAGATTTTTGGTTAATTTTTTCCTGCCCCTCTCACCCCGCTTCCCTCTGAGATTCATCCATCTGTTCCATGTGTCCATGCCTCTGGTTCTATTTTATTCATCAGTTTATTTTGTTAATTAGATTCCTTGTTTGTTGGTTTTGATTTTTAGATTCAATTATTGATAGATACGTATTTGTTACATTGTATTCATATTTTTTCTTCTCCCTCCTCCTCCTCCTTTCCCCCCCTCTTTCTCTACCTCCTCCTCCCCTCTTCTTTTTCCTCTTGCTCTTAAAGAACACCCTTCAGCATTTCATATAATACTGGTTTGGTGGTAATGAACTCCTTTAGCTTTTTCTTGTCTGTGAAGTTCTTTATCTGACCTTCAATTCTAAATGATACCTTTGCTGGGTAAAGGAATCTTGGTTGTAGGTTCTTGCTATTCATCACTTTGAATATTTCTTGCCACTACCTTCTGGCCTGCATAGTTTCTGTTGAGAAATCAGCTGACATTCTTATGGATGCTCTCTTGTAGATAACTTCTTTTCTCTTGCTGCTTTTAAAATTCTCTCTTTGTCTTTAATCCTTGGCATTTAATTATGATGTGTTTTGGTGTATTCTTCTTTGGGTTCTTCTTGTTTGAGAATCTCTGTACTTCCTGGACTTGTAGGTCTATTTCTTTCACCAGGTAGGGGAAGTTTTCTGTCGTTATTTCTTCAAATAGGTTTTCAATATCTTTCTTCTACTTCTGGCACCCCCATAATGTGAATGTTGGTATGCTTAAAGTTGTCCCAGAGGCTCCTTACACTATCTTTATATTTTTGATTCTCTTTTCTTCTTCCTACTCTGGGTGATTTTTGCTTCTTCATATTCTAAATCTTTTATTGTATTCTCAGAGTCCTCTACTGTTAATTTCCTTTATTCTTTATTTCATTAACTGTATCCTTCATTTCTGACTGGACCTTTTTCATGTCTTTGAAATTCTCACTAAGATCCTTGAAAGTTTCACTAAGTCCCTTGAAGCTCTCATTAAAATCATTGAGTAACTTTATGACCATCATTTTGAACTCTGTGTCCAGTAGTTTGCTTGCTTCCAATTCATTTAGGTCTTTTCTGGAGATTTCTTCTGTTCTTTCATTTGATATGTTTCTTTGTCTCCACATTTTGGCTGCTTCCCTGTGTTTGTTTCTATGCATTAGGTAGAGCTGCTATGTCTCCTGGAATTGGTAGAGTGGCCTTGTGTAGTAGGTGTCCTGTAGGGCCCAGTGACTCAGCCTCCCCAGTCACCGGATCTGTGCACTTTCTTGTTGTAGTTGGGCCTTGATTGCTGTTGGCATCACTGGGCAGAATTGCCCCAAGGCCAAATGGTTGTGAGGACCAACTGTGACTACAGTGGAAGAGCTGCTGTGCAGGAAACATTCCTATGGAGCAGAACTTACGTCAGTGGGGCTTTGGTGCGCACTGAATCTGCCCCTTGAGTGTGTCAGTTGTAATCTGGTATGGTCTGAAGCTGTACACTGGATGCACTGGCTCTGGGGCCACCCAGGCGGTGCAAAGTCAGCCACTGCCTGGGGCTACCTGGCAGGGGCTACCTGCAGATGGCTGCTAGTTGTATTGGGCTTGGAAGTGCCCAGGTGAGGCCAAGCTGTGAAGCAAGGCAGGCTGGTGCTAGTGCTGGGTCTTGGGCCTCTTATTGATAGTTATGGGACACACTGATGCCAGCTGCTGCTTGTTTGAGAGATTTTTAGGAATGTCTGAAGCCTGAGCCAGGACAAGCCATTCATATGGAAAAGCTACTGTAAACAGTTTAGGTGGGGCTTCAAATTGGGAAGCATGGTCTCAGGGAAACTCCAAGGTGGAGCCAACTGTGTGAATCAGGTGATGGAAATTCAGATATGGCTGCCAGTCAGCTCTTTGACTGGGGGGGTCTCAACATAGGAACAATGACTCCTGTGAGCACCCTGGTCTGGGAGAAAGCCACCACCAATACTTGTTCTGATGCTAGACAATCCAGTTCCTCTTCATATTTCCCTGAATCCCCCATGAGCCATTGCCCCAGCGCTGGAGCCCAGAGGAACAAGTGCCAGTAGGCCTGTGGGCTGGCCCTTTAAGAGTAACACCTGGGTCTCCAGCAGCCTCTGTGTCACTCAGCCACAATCCCTCCTGGCTTTTACAGCCCGAAATTACGGGGACTTCTCTTCCCAGCTCTGGAACCCTGGGTTGGAGGTCTGGTGTGGAGCTGGGACCCCCTTGCTCCTCATGGCAGGCCTCCACAGTGGAGATATCCCTCCCAATTAAAAACAGGCCACACATGGGTGTCGGACCAGCTCTTTCTGCACCTCCATCCCTCCTACCATCTCAATGCACTTTCTTCTTTCTCTAGTTGTAGAACTTCCATTCTGCCATCTTTCTGGCGGTTCTGAACTTTGGTTGTCATTTTGATGTGGTTGTAAGGAGGAGGCAAGTTACTGGCGTTTTCCTACACCTCCATCTTGGTTCTCAAGCCATCATCATTTCTCACTGGACGACCAGGACAACTTCCTACTGGTCTCCTGCTTACTCTCTCATTCCTCTCCTATGTACATGCTGTCATAAATCATGTCATCCCCTGCTTGAAGCCTTCCAACTATTTCCCATTGCACTCAATATCAAACTCCCCAAACCTCACAGGCTCCCACCCACCCTACAGCCTCATCTCAGTCCGCTTTGCCTGCCAACCACACCTGTAGTCAGATTTTTCCTAGAACAAGCCAAGTCCTTTTTCCTCTTAGGGCTTTTGCATACATAGTACATCCTGCACCCTATCTTTCTGAAACACTTGTCACTGTCCAAAATTATCTCATTTATGGTTTGGTTTTGTTTCCTGCCCAGTGACTATGCAAGTTCTGTACACAGTAGAGGTTTCTCAACAGGGAATGGGGAACATGTTCCTGAGAGACATTTAGCAATGTCTAGAGATGTTTTTTTGGTTGTCACTACTAAGGGGATGCTTTTGGTGGGTAAAGGCCAGGGGTGGTGCTAAACTTACTCTACAATGCACAGAATGTTCCCCCAAAATTATCTGACCCTAAATGTCAATATTGCCAAGGTTGAGATACCCTGGAATAGATGCTTGTGATACAGGGTACTAGTTGTCCCCCAATATCCATTCTTTCATCTGTGGTAATAGACACCCTGATATTTTTATACCCAGCTGGCAAGCATAAAGACAATATTTCCCAACTTCATTACAGGCAGAAATAGGAAGGAATGTCACATGCTGGCCCTTGCTTTTGTTTTCTTTATTCTGCTGCCTGAAACACAGACACTGCCATCTTAGATCATGAGATTGAGACCATAAAAGCTAAATCAACAAGATAGAATGATGTATATCTGACACTACAGAATACAATACCTCTCCTGAATTGCTTCTCAGTAAACAGTTGAATAAATGAATGACACCAGATATCCTTAATGCATTATTTCTTTTAATGGCCTACACAGGAATAAAAAGCCAAAAATTTGTTTGTCCTATATAGCACAAAACCATCGGCCTACCCCCCTTCCTACTTGTAGGATTTCATCTTCCCTGCCTTTTGTTTTGTTTTGCTAATCCTCACCTGAGGATATTTTCCCATTGATTCTTAGAGAGAGTGGAAAGGAGAAAGAGAGAGAGAGAGAGAGAGAGAGAGAGAGACATCAATGTGAGAGAGAAACATTGATTAGTTGCCTCCCAAACACAGTTCAACCTGGGCGGGGGATTGAACCTGCAACACAGGTACGTACCCTTGACAGGGAATCGAAGCCTCGACCCTTTGGTGTCCAGGCTGACACTCTAACCACTGAGCACCCCAGCCAGGGCCTTCCCTGCTTATCAGAGAAGACCCCTGATATCTTCTCCTTCCTTAGCTTTACTGTGACTTTTGCCACAAGAACAAACACAAGAGCCTTTGTTTATATCATGTATACACACATAATGCATGAGAGCTTGAGGTATACTTGTGACAAAATTAGAAAAAGTACGTTCTTAAGGGTTTTGTTCTCAATGATCACCACTTTTCTTAAATGTGAGCAATGAATATAATTGAAGTTTTGGTTTGCTCCCACAAACCAGATGCCTTTCTGGTCAGCCAGGTTTCTCCAGAGATTTTATTGCTCCTTCAGAAATCTTGGTTCTCTCGGAAGCATGAGCAATGGTAAAGAACTTTTCTCATTCTTCCAAGGACTGACAATTTCCCAAAACACAAATGACTTCTAGACGTCCACTTATCTGTGGGAAACCACCTATTGTCTTCACTAGCAGAGAGGTGTAGACAGAGAACTCAGAAGGCTGGTGACCTTTGAAGCCCTAGCAAAGGTCAGAGCTGTGCACCACCTCTGTTAATCCAGATAATGGTAGCTGAAGCAACCTCCTCACCTTTAGTCATGTAAATCCTTATTGATAAGAATAGTCTGTGTGTCACTGGAACCTCCCTGCCTAAGGGCTATACTATGGGTGGATCCCAAACCAAATAAAAG
>NW_005354120.1:64353-65905 GCF_000412655.1 Myotis brandtii
CCCCAATATTTCCAAATTATCTCTTGTCTCTTCTCTTTCATTTGTGTGCGGCTCCTCTTCCAGATCCTGAACCCTGAACCACGAGGGACGTGGAGGGAAACATTTACCACACTTATCAGCCAAGGGCTTCCTGAAATAACCCTCCATGGGGGTTTACTTCCTGAAAAGCATGGGGTGTTTTTTTGTGTGTGTCTTGAAACAAAATTGATATATAGATGATTTAGAAGTTACAGAAAAAATTTGAAGTTTGCAGTGTGGTTAATGTTCTTATACACATAGAAATATTTACAAAAATGGGATTTTATATATATATATATATTTCTGCTTTTATTCTCCTCACATCAATAAATATTGTAGTCCAGCTGGCATGGCTGAATGGTTGAGCATTGACCTATGAACCAGGAGGTCATGGTTCGATTTCCAGTCAGGGAACATGCCTGGGTTGTGGGCTTGATCCCCAGTGTGGGGTGTGCAGGAGGCAGCTGATTGATGATTCTTTCTCATCATCAATGTTTTTTTCCCTCTGTCCCTCTCCCTTCCTCTCTGAAATCAATAAAAATATTTTTAAAAATCACTCCATATGCCTTTTGAAGTGAGAGAGAGGCAACAAGCATTTATTGAGGTCAGTAAGAATTGCTATTTTGGAAGCACTGATTCAGGCAGAAGCCCAAATAATGTTCCAGTTAGCAGGCAAAGGCAGTGAGTATTTATGAGAAGGGGAAGGGGAACAATTACATCAGTAGAAGTGAGGCATTTCAGTTGGTGCAGATAGCACAGTGATGTTAATTCTAAATGTTTTAAATTTTCAGTCCAGCAGTCATCAGTCTGGTAGTCATAATGACTGCTTTCATGTTGTCTTTGCAAACAGTTTTTATATTATTGTTTACAACATAAAGAACTTTTTCTGGTGCTAAGTTACTTGAACATTCTACAAAAACGTACCACCCTGGCCAGTGTGGCTCAGTTGGTTGGAGCATCATCCTGTGCACCAAAGGGTTGTAGGTTTGATTCCCAGTGAGGGCACATACCTAGGATGTGAGTCAATCCCTGGGGAGGCAACCAATCCGTTTCTCTCACATCATTGTTTCTCTCTCTCTACCTCCCCCTTCTCTCTGTCTCTATAATCTATTTCCTCCTGTGAAGATTAAAAACAACCTGGTACCCAATTGTAACTTGCCCCCATTTTTTTAAAAAGATAATTGGAAAGTAGATGTTATAAATACATTTTAAAAGTGGACCACCCTAGCCCCTGCCGTGTGGCTCAGTTGGTTGGAGCGTTATCCTGTGCACCAAAAGGATTTCAGATTCAATTCCCAGTCATGGCACATACCTAGGTTATGGGTTGATCCTGGTCTGGGCTCATATGGGAGGCAACCAATCCACGTTTCTCTCTCATATCAATGTTTCTCTCTCCCACTTCCTCTCTCTCTAAAATCAATAAACATCCTCTGGTGAGGATTTTTTTTAAGTGGGCACCTAGTTCTATGTAATGAAAATGCACTGTGGGGCAGTTTAGAATGACTTTCCTAACAATTACGGGCAGCCATTCGTC
>NW_005354120.1:65922-73408 GCF_000412655.1 Myotis brandtii
CCACACACACTCCAGACAAAGCACAGTGACTGATTTACTTAGGAATGCAATAAGTGTTTGCTTATTTGGATTGATTTAAATTTAATTCTAATGCATCAGGTTCTCATCAGATGACTCTATTCCTGGCCTTTAGAGAGTATCCTATTGTTTTAAGATTATGACAGGATCAGCTAAAATTTTCCCCACCTTTCTTTAAAAATTAATTAATGTCTCCCTTCCTAGACATTAATGTATTCCCCTTCAAATCTCAGTGACAGATTTGATGTTGGGGAAGGGCCTGACTCTGGGAAGTTGTAGAAGCCACTTAAACATAAACTGCAACTCTTACTTTTCCTTTCCCAGTAAGTGTGTGTGTGTGTGTGTGTGTGTGCATGCCTGATGCTTAAAAAAGAAAAAGGCAAAGGCAGGGTGGATCTAGGGTTATTTTCAGCCCAGACCAGATACAATTTGGAGCGTTCTCTGTAAGAAAAAGAAGAGAATTTACTTAAAATAAAAAGGGAAATTTCTTGAAGCTTGGAGATCCATATCCCTTTCTTCTGAGATCTCTTAGGGCAATTTATCAGGAATGCTTTCTGGTTGGAACACTCTACAACCCCAGCACTCCAAGGGTACCTGTATACTGGAGAGGCCTGACATTTAAACTTCATTAACTCCATAGAAACCTGCCTCTAAGTGTGAAGTGGGAGGGCAAAGTGAATGTAATCAACTTGCTGAAAACTTCAAAATTCAAAAGAATATAAATCACCTTTAAATTTTATAGTATGTTACTTTCTTTTAAAAAAATATATTTTATTGATTTTTTTACAGAGAAGAAGGGAGAGGGATAGTCAGAAACATTGCTGAGAGAGAAACATCGATCAGCTGCCTCCTGCACGCCCCCTACTGGGGATGTGCCCGCAACCAAGGTACATGCCCTTGACCGGAATCGAACCTGGGACCCTTCAGTCCACAGACGGGCACTCTATCCCCTGAGCCAAACCGGTTAGGGTTGTTACTTTCTTTTAAAAACATATTTTTATTGACTTCAGACAGGAAGGGAAAGAGAGAGGGAGGGATGGAAGGGGAGAGAGAGAAGAGAGAGAGAGAGAGAGAGAGAGAGAGAGAGAGAGAAACATCAATGATGAGAATCATTGACTGGATGCCTCCTGCATGCCCCACACTGGGGATTGAGCCTGCAACCCAGGCATGTGACCTGACAGGGAACTGAACCGTGACCTTCTGGTTCATAGGTCGATGCTCAACCACTGAGCCATGCTGGCCAGGCAGTGTGTTACTTTCTTATTGCTGATGTAATGTATTACCACACGTTTTGTGGCTTACAACACCACAAATTTATCCTCTTACAATTCTGGAGGTTAGAAGTCTGCATTGAGTGTTTTGGGACTAAAATCAAAATGTTAGAAGGGTCTTCTGGAGACTCTAGAGGAGACTCTGTTTCCTTGCCTTTTCCAGCTTTGCATTCTCTTGCTGCCTACATTCCTTTGCTGTTGGCCCCATCCCACCTTCAGAGCCAGCAATGGCCTGTCCAGTCTCTCTCACAGCACATCTCTCTGACATTGCTCTTTTGCTTCACTCATACACTTGAGGACCACTGTCATTACCTTGAGTCCACCCACATAATCCAGGACAATCCCTTTATCTCAGAGTCACTTGATTTGCTACCTTAATTCCATTTGCTACTTTCCATCAAGTAACTTAATAAATTTACAGTTTCTGGGGATTAGACTATGGTCATTTTAGGGAGGCCATTAGTCTGTCCATCACAGTGAACAAACGATTTGAATACCAAGTACTTTTGAAAATGCTTTTTGCCATCAGGTTCCCATTACTTTGTATTGGTTCTGAACTTGGAGATTTTTCAATTAGACAGTCTGTGAGTGAAGCCAAGCACCTTTGTACATTTTAGACTTGAGAGGGAGCAGGGACCACGCTCAGCATGCCCACAACCTGCTGCCTTTGTGTTTTTTCTAATTAAAGGCAGCTGCACAACTCTCCCAGCACTGGGAACTATCAGACGTAGGATTTTCGCTTTAAGAAAACAGAATTGTAAAAGATGGCTGATTGGACGCACACTTTCTATTCTCTCCTAACCTGCACTAAAACCATAGTGAAAGGAGTTCAAAGGCATAAACCTACAAGGATACAGTGTCATGAGAAGAGGCAGCATCAACTTTTTGGGAGCTGTGAAATGGAAGAACAAGAGGCCTGATGAAGAATGACTTCTCTTTCCTCAGGGGGGAAAGTCAAGAGCAAAGTCCATTTAAACCGCCAAGTAATTGTGGCTCAGGGTTGAGTGGCACCAGCTCCTTCTGGTGGCAAGGGGGTGGGGGTGGGGGGTTACATGTTCACATAAGAAGGGTTGGTTGAAAACTGTTTGAGAAGCAGTTAGATTCCTAGATGTTCCTCTTCCTCCAGACTGCTGGGCAATGCCCTTCCTCACGCCAGCAGGAAACAGTGTCCTCTTTGAAGAGAATAAAGCAGAGGGTCTGTTTAATGAACAGAGGAGTTAAGTAAATGATTTGTGCATACTAATCGCAGAACTTCTTCCTCAACCCACAATGACAACAGCCAGTCCCTTACTTCCAGGCAGAAGACTAGACAAGTGTTTTTCTAGGGAGACTCAAGACACTGACATGGTGTTGACATCGGAGGTTTCCCAACTGATTTCCTGACAGCTCACCCTACAGGTAGGATATCTCACTCACTCACTCAGAGCTTCCAAACAGCTCTCGAGGCCCCCACTTTTAAATATGAGCAGGCAAGCAAACATGAGGATATGAAAAAATAGAGACCAAAAAACAACCGGGAAAACCTGTGATGCAAATAGAAAGTGTGCAGGAAGTAGAAAAGTATATTAAAAAATAACCGCAACTAAACTCTTAATGTCTGCAGAGAAGTCATGGATTCCTATTTTATTCACTATACCTGTGAAATCAGAAATCAAAGTAACATTTTTTCCAGAAAATAAAAAGTCCTTAGGAACCATTGAAGGCGGGGCGCCAAATACCCAGTACAATGCCTTAAAATAGACCCTCATCAATGAGCTAGGTTCAAAAAGAAGGTTCTATAAGTTTCCAGAGAGAACACACAACACAAAAAGGTTAAGGGATCCAAATGAATTCAAATTTCTCAAAAGGAGATAGAAGACAATGAAGAATACTTTCAAATTTATGAGGGGAAAATGTTTGCAACCAGGAAATCTATGCTCACTCAAGTTATAAACCAAGTATGCCTGAAGAATGCAAGTTTTCAAAAAACGTTACCGCCCTACACGCGTCCTTACGGAGCTGGTAGATAGAGGATGTGCTCCACCTAAAGGATGAGTAAGCCAGAAAGAGGAAGACGGAGCCCAGGATAGAGGAATCCACAGGATGAGGTAAAGGGAAACTTCTCACTGTGAAGCAACTCAGTCAACTCTGGGAGAGGTGTTTTCAAGACGATGAAGCTAATATGTAAATGAACATATTATACAAAATGAAAGTATTGAAAGGGAACTTTGATGATGCTGGAGAAGGGTTTGTACTTAAATAGTGATAAATATCAGTGGTCATAGAAAACTAAGCAAATATCACAAGGTAAACAAACAAGAGACAAGACTCAAAAGAACCCCCCCCCCCCCCCACATACACATACACACCACACACACACACACACACACATCCAGGAAATAAAAATTAATAGTAACTTACCACATAGCTCCATTCTGAACAGAAAACAGAATTATAATAATGTGAATACTCATTATTTATCTAACCAAAATGATGATCTTGTATCAGGAGATGGAGAAATGGGGAGTGTGCAGAGGTGTTGCAGGGGTGGGAACACAGAAAAGAGAACTAAATCCTCATCTCACATAGTAAGAAAACTGAAACATGAAACAGAACTGCATGAACATTATTTAGAGATATGGGCATACATATCAGAGAATCATTTGAAAGTGGTTGCCCTTGGGACAGGAAAAAGCAGGAAGGGGCTTATGATGGCTACATATTTTATTCGCCCATAGGGAACTATTTTGATTCCTTAAATTATAACAGTGATAAAATGAAAATTTTAAAAAAGAAAGCAATATTGCTGAGTTAGGTATTTTATTTTATTTTTCTGGTAATACTGATCACATTAAAGAGCTGTTTATAATACATTATGAGCTTTTTGAAAGGGAATAAAAAGCCATGTTTAGTTTTCTTTATATTGGTCCTCAGCTCATATTAGCATTCCAATTTGTTCCTAATGTAATCATGGTAACATTATGTTAACATATGACTTTGCCTTTTCCAGACTCTAATTAAGATTTTCAGTAAGTATGCTGGTGGGACTATCTCATTCACCCTTGTTAAACACCTTTCCTATTTGATTATAATTCCACTTATTAATTCCTTCTGGCTTTTGTCTTCCAAACAATTCTTGATTTCTATTACATGAATGAAGTTTGAACTGGTCCAGCAAATGGTTTACAAGGTCCAGGTGTAAGATAAATCGGCAAACTAAATAGAAAAGAAGACAACCATTGGGTAGAAAACAGTGATCAAGGTTACCACAGCAGATCTGTTTATTAGAAGGACTATGCTATGAATTTTCTTCCAATTTATTTTAAGTATTTTTAGGCACCCACTCTACACTAAGCAGTATGATAATAACAGCCAACAGTCCAGTACTCACTGTGTGCAAGGTTCTAATTGTTCCACCCACTCCTCATTTAATTATTGCAGAATGCTATGAGGTAAATACCCCAATTTGCAGACAAGGAAAATGAGGCATGGAGAAAACAACTATGTTTCCTGAATTTCTTGGGAAATGGCGGAACAGAAAATGAAACCTATAGAGGAAACCACAAAAGCAAAGAAGAGAAAGAAATGAATGAATTAGTGAGGACTTTACTATAGTCTAGAAAGTTCTCTCACTGTATTTAGTTATCACAACAATGTTATGAGAGATTATTGTTTCCTCATACCTATGAGAGAGGTTAGGAGACTTGCAACAGAATTACAGAGATAAGAATCAAGAAACTTATTTCTCCAGGGAGTTAACATGAGCAACAGGAACTGACATAACTACAGATGATAATCAAATGAGTAGCAGAAGTAACAGTTTAGTAAGATCTCCAAGGGAAGAACATTCATGCTAAGAGAGATGCTGGTGAGACTTCCCAGGCTTGATGTGTCCATTTGGATAGACAAAGAGGAGGGGTGAGCAGCATTGTTCCTGGTTATTGTTCTTGGCTGTACTTGCAATTTTTTCTTTTTGTAAATGTTTATTATTTTACAAAATATTGGCTTTCCTGTTCACACACACAAAAATCATTTCTATATTCCCCTCTTTTTATAGAAATTTCAAAGCGGGACAAATGCCTAAGCTTAGAAAAGGATAAGGCATGTGTATGGAAACGCAGAATATGGGAACTCAATAGGAGGGAGGTTGCTCTTTTGAGGTTAGACAAAAGGAATGAGGGGGAAAATATTGGGAAATGAAGGGATGAAAGGAAAGAAAATTTTAAATATATTGCCCGGCTGGAGTGGCTCAGTGGTTGAGAGTTCACCTATGAACCAGGAGGTCACAGTTTGATTCACAGTCAAGGCACATGCAGGTTTCGGACTCTTTTATTATTCATGTTTCTATCTCTCCCTCCCCCTTCCTCTCTAAAATCAACTTAAAAAATGTATTTTAAAAAATTTAAAGACTGAGCCAGACCAGACTGGCAGAAAAGAAAACTTAGAGTTCAGAAAAGAAAGTAAAATTCTTTGGTGGGAGTCTCTTTTCAGAGAGGACTTGGATTCCAAGCCTTTGCGGCCCAGCCCACTGACCTGTATGATCTCGGCGAGATTTTCATGAATAAGATGCTGCTGCCACTCTTTTTAAAAATAATAATTTCAGAGGTGTCGGTGAGAAGAAAGGTTTCTCTCAGCCAAGACTTTTTAAAATAGTAATTAAAATATATATGTTTTTATTGATTTTAGAGAGAGAGGAAGGGAGAGAAACATCGAAACCACCAATCCCTTCAACTGGCTGCCTCCTGCATGCCCCCTCCTGGAGATGGAGTCTGCGGCAGAGGCATGTGCCCTGACCAGAATCAAACCAGTGACCTTTTGATGTGAAGGACGACACTCAAGACACTCAATCGAGCTACATCGGCCAGGGCTCAGCCGAGACTTCTGCAGTTCCTTCAGCTCAGTGGCACATCGTCTCTGTCTAAGGAAGTATTGCTACTGCTTAGCACCTGGGATGAGCTCAATGGTGATAGCAATACGGGTTCCATCTACTTGGAAATAATTGCCTTTCCATCTTGTGACATCTTCCATGGACTCTGCAGTGAAAATCAATTATAATCCCTTTTGGTGGGAGAAACTAAATTAGAAAGAAAAATGATTAGAAACAGAAGGCAGCTTGACGCTTGTGTTGCCAGATTTGTTCAACATGTGATTCAAAAGCCGTGGATAAGTTTTCCTGGCCGTTCTCCCAACTAACAACCTTTAGCTTACTTAAAAGCCAAAATCCGTGACTCAAAAGAGCGTGCTAGAAAGAAATTTTGACAGATAAAATTAGCTATTTCTGGCAGAATCGAATAACATATATACATACACTCACGTACCTTTTTTTGAAGTGAAGCTCAAAATAGATCAAGATCTCACTCAAACTGCTCCCCAATGCTCCAAAATTCAACCATAATAGCTAACTTATTATTATTATTTTTATAGCTAACATTTTTCAAATGCTTACTACGTGCCAGGCATTACATTTAAATCTAACACCAGTAATATGAGTTAGGTACTTATTATTACACTAGGGGCCCGGTGCACAAAAATTTGTGCACTCGGGGGCGGGGGGAAAGGGGGGGTCCCTCAGCCCGGCCTGTGCCCTCTCGCAGTCTGGAACCCCTCGGGAGATAACGACCTGCTGGCTTAGGCCTGCTCCCAGGTGGCAGAGGGCAGGCCCAATCCCTAGGTGCAGCCCCTGGTCGGGCTCAGAGCAGGGCTGATTGGTGAGTTGGGGCGCCGCCCCCTGTCATGCACAGAGCAGGGCGGATTGGGAGGTTGCGATGCCACCCTCAGTCACGCTCAGGGTAGGGCTGATTGGGGGGTTGGGGCACCGCCCCCTATCACACTCAAGGCAGGGTCGATGGGGAGGTTGAGGGGCCACCCCCTGTGATGCACAGAGCAGGGCCAATCAGGGGGTTGGGGCACTGCCCCCTGTCACACACAGAGCAGGGCCCATCAGGGGGGTTGGGGCTCCGTACCCTGTCACGCACAGAGCAGGGCCAATCAGGGGGTTGGGGAGCTCCCCACTGTCATGCACAGAGCAGGGCCCATCAGGGGGTTGAGGAGCTCCCCCCTGTCACGCACAGAGTAGGGCCGATAGGGGAGTTAGGGCACCGCCCCCTGTCACACACACAGCAGGGCGGATCAGGGGGTTGGGGCGCCACCACTGTTACACTCACAGCAGGGCCGATGGGGAGGTTATGGCTCTACCCTGTCACACACAGAGCAGGGCC
>NW_005354120.1:73466-85852 GCF_000412655.1 Myotis brandtii
TTTTTTATTCTGGGCCAGCTTTAGCTCTGAGGCTCCAGCTCTTAGGCCTCCGCTGCTGAAAGTAGGTATCTGGTTTGTTTCGGTTCGAAACAATGTATAACTGCAGCTCTGACTCCAGCTCTGAGATCCCAGCTCGCTGAAAGCTGGTTTCTGGTTTTTTTTTAGCTTCTATAAATGTTACAATGTTCAAACTGCAGGCTCAGAGGCCTGCAAGGCAGGCGGGGAACGTTGGTTTCCTCTGTCACTGAAGAAAGCAAGCCTCATGTTAGTTTCAAGCTGCCTGGCTGCCTGCCGCCATCTTGGCTGACAGTTAATTTGCATATCTCCCTGATTAGCCAATGGGAAGGGTAGCGGTCGTACGCCAATTACCATGTTTCTCTTTTATTAGTGTAGATACTCTTAATTTTTGCACATGATGAAATTGAATCAAAGGGATGCTAAATAGCTTCCCAAGGTCAAAAATATAGAAAATGACAAAGCCAGACAAGATGACTACTATGCTCTTGATAAAGTCCTTACCCTGAAGGAGTTTATAACCTAATACAGTAGTGGATTCAGACAAGTACCCTTCAGGTTGGTAAGTATACATAATGAAAGTGCTAAGGACCTACGTAGGAAGACCATCTAACCTTGCTTTTGGCTGTTAAGGTCAATGAAAGGGACAGCTAAACCAAGGCAGAAGCTGGGGATGGGGAAAGGGGGCAAGAGTTCCAGCGATAAAAGGGAGCTCGGTCCCATGGGTGCTTGGAAGGAGAGGACTAATGGAGAGCCATTTTGGAAGACTTGAAGCTAAGGAGACCTGATTTGCATTTCTAAAACTGATTGTGGCTGGTTTGGAGAATGGCTTGTGAATAAAGTAAAAAAAGAAGCAGGAACATTTGTTAAGAGGCTATTGCCTTGGGCGTAAGTTGTAAATCAAGGCTGCAGCAGTGGAAATGGACAGAAGCAGAGGCACAAGAGGGTTATTCACAGAGCAGACATGACAGAAGGATCAAAGGCAACAAAGAAGTCAGAATCAAGGCTGGATTCTACATTTCTGCCTTGGGCAACTAGATGGATGAGATGCCATTCACCAAGAGGGGAAATCCAGGAAACAGGTTCAAGAATGTAATTGAGCCCTAGCCAGTTGCTCGATGGTTAGGGCATTGGCCCTCAGACTGAAAATATGCTTGGGTGAGGATTAACAAAAAACAAAAACAGCCCTGACCGGTTTGGCACAATGGATAGAGCGTCAGCCTCAGACTCAAGGGTCCCAGGTTCAATTCCGATCAGGGGCGTGTGCCTTGGTTGCGGGCACATCCCCAGTGGGGAGTGTGCAGGAGGCAGCTGATCGATGTTTCTAACTCTCTATCCCTCTCCCTTCGTCTCTGTAAAAAATCAATAAAATATATATATTTAAAAAAATAATGTAATTGAAAGAACATAATTCCATTTTGACTGTATTGAGGTACTTACGCAACACACAAATACATAGGGGGGTCATTCTTTATTTTATAAAAGAATAACTCATGTGAGTTATTTTAATCACCTAGTTCTCCTAATATATTTTTAAAAGCTTGATTCATAAAATTTTTCCAATAGAACTTTTTTTTTTGCTTCTAGTTATCCACAACTATCAAGACATACATGTACACATTTTATTTTTATCACTAGGACATTTTTAAATAATAGAAAAACTAACATATGGACCTAGTAAAATAATAAACTCGAACAGTACAAAATACTGTACAATAAAGTAGGTCTCCTCATTAATATGAACTTACGTTTAACTTAATAGCTATAAGATGGAGCCCAGCTGGAGTGGATCAGTTGGTTGAGCATCCTCCTGTGCACGGAAGGGCTACCAGTTTGATTCTGGGGCAGGGCACATGCCTGAGTTTCGGGTTTGGTCCCTGGTTGGGGCGCTGTATGGAAGGCAACCGATGGATGTTTCTCTCTCACATCAATGTTTCTCTGTCTCTCCCTTCCTCTCTCTAAGCGTGTCCTCAGGTGAGAATTTTTTTAAAAAGATATGATGGTTCCATATAGGAATATTATGTTTATGTACTTATTTTATGTTATATAAGCTATTATATAAAATTATTTCATAACAAACACACATATATTTCTTTGCCCTATCAGCTGATAGGGCCTAGAAGCAATGGCATTCCAATAGCAAAGAGCATACCTACTACCAGCATCTTGATTCCTAGCAAAATTCTCCAATAAAAGAAACAGGGTTCCTTGGAGAAATGGTTGATTCAAGGACTGGCACAGACAATATATAAAATAAGCCTGGAGCATCTTGTAGTGTCAGAAAGGAAGGAAGTGCACCCAAAACAAACAGCAAAACAGCCATACATTGATGAGGGCTTGTCACAAGGGCTCAGGGGCCAAACAAAAAAGCTCCCTAATGGTCAAAGCTAGAACGATTTGATCAACAAAATAAAATAGTATTAGGTCATGAAGCAAAATATGAAATAAATATTCATAATTTCATATGACATAAATGATTGAACAAACAAATAAGTGGGGAGCAAGGGAGACCAATCTCTCTTATAGAATTTCAAGTAATTTATGTAGATACTCTGCCCTCAAGGAGGTGGAGTTTAACACCCCACTTTGCAAGTGTGGGCTGCACACAGCAGTGATGGCGAACCTATGACACGCGTGTCAGAGGTGACACGCGAACTCATTTTTTTGGTTGATTTTTCTTTGTTAAATGGCATTTTAATATATAAAATAAATATCAAAAATATAAGTCTTTGTTTTACTATGGTTGCAAATATCAAAAAATTTCTATATGTGACACGGCACCAGAGTTAAGTTAGGGTTTTTCAAAATGCTGACACGCCGAGCTCAAAAGGTTCACCATCACTGCTATATACTGTACTGATGCTCAACTTTAAAAACCAGTATCTTGGCTAATATAATTGGGTTTATTTCATACCATATTTTAGATTTCTATCTAGAAGTTTATTTCAATATCAAAAAATTTCTATATGTGACACAGCACCAGAGTTAAGTTAGGGTTTTTCAAAATGCTGACACTCCGAGCTCAAAAGGTTCGCCATCACTGGCATAGAGTGACTTCCTTCCGAAGAGTACAGTATAGAAAAGGGGGTGGGAGTCGGGGAGAGTCACTTTCTAGAGGAGAAACCTCACAAACACTATCTCAGCCAGATGATCCAGGTCAACGTCGTCAATGATAAGTCATGCTGATACTCTGCATCCCTCGTATGAGGTGATGGAAATGCCTCTGTGCTGTCCCTCCCAGAAACCCATAACGCTAGTTTAACTATGAGTAAAACCAGACACATTCTCATAAAGAAACACCCTAAAAAATATTTGGCCGGTACTTCTCAAAACTGTCATGATCATCAAAACAAAGGAAGTCTGAGAAATTGTCACAGCCGAGAGGAACCTAAGAAAATATGACAAGTAAATGTGATGCGGTATCCTGGAACGGAGAAGTGACATCAGGTAAAAGCTAAGGAAATCGGAACAAACTGTTGACTTTAGTGAATAATCATGTATCACTGTTGTTGTTTTTCAAATTGTGGCAAATATACAAGTTTAAGATGCTCCTTCGTAGAGGAAACTGGGTATGAGATAGATGTGAACGGTTTGTACTACCTTCTCAATTTTTCTATGAAACTGTTCTAAAAATAAATTTTTTTAAGTCTCTTGTTTCCAGCAGAACCTTGTGTCTTGTGAATCTTTCCAGAAATACTTTATCTGTGGAGATAGTCTCCATTCACCCCTTCCTTTTCCCTCTGCTCTGTGCCTGAAGACTGGCTTTACGGGCAATCAAGCTCCTTTGCTCGCAGGCTTCTTCCTGTGGAGTTTGGGCAATGGAGAATGGGAAAGTACCTACCAGCAGATCAGAGGTTGGAGGAAGAAAGCAGGGGTATTTATTTTCCCAGATCCTTCCTGGAATTACCAGCGGTTCCATTCTTCTACTGAAGGGCACAGTTCCTGTTGGGCAGCCCTCTTCATCAGCACTCTGCGTTCTGGGAACAGCTCCCTCCCTCTGCCCCTCCTGCTAGGATTGCTGACAGCCCTCTTCCCTGATGTGAGGTGACTAGACAGCTGAAAGCTCCCTGCAGCTCGCCCTGAGGTGCTCCACCGTGCCTTGTTGGTTTTCGTTGGCCCTTTCCACACTTTTATAAAGAGTCCCTTCATTAACTTTATCTTGGTGTGTTATCTATTGTTTGCTAGGACTCTGATGAGCAAAATACACAAATTCATATTCCCTTCTATATACAAATATGAGCATATTATACTATTATACATATTGTTTTGCACCTTACCATTTTTTCATCTATAACAGACTGGGGTTTCTTCCCATGTCCATATATGTTGATTCACTTAGTTAGTATCCCATTTTCTATGGATATCATGTTTTCATGTATTATATAGAAAGAGAGTTAAAAGCTGAACTTAGCAGAGGGACCCTGAGGCCTGGGTAATAAGTAATAAGATTACCCATGAGTAATAAGATTGACTAGAAGTTCTGAAATAGTGGTGAGGTGAACTGAGGTTGCTAAAACCCCAGATAGTTTTGCAGAAGTTAAGAGAATGGGCTTTGGAATCAAACTACTTGGGTTCATATTCCAGCTCAGCCCTATGGTGTGACCTTGGGCAAATTACTTAACCTTTCTGTGCGCATGTCCTCATCTGTAGAATGGGAATGACAATATTCATCTCAAGGTAATACTTGTGCTCAAAGGTAGTTTAGTGTTCAAGTCAACTTTCAAGTCAGACCCCACTGGGCAACATGGTACATCCCAGTGAATATGCTATGAGCCTCCATCTGGGTCTCTCTCCCCATTCCCGATCCTTCAGTTCTTTCTCCTGAGTTCCCCTCAGCTTCTTCTTTTACTCTTTCTTCTCTGCTCATCTCACCCATCTGTCCCATTGCGCATGATAGGTTTTTTTCTCTATTGAGATTTAAGATTCATTTTTAAATGAAGAATTAGACAGTGGATTCTAGGGGTCATTGTGTTTTTACTAATGTATAGTTCAATAGAAGAGGTATGGATGAATTTTAAAAGCATTTTCTTTAAAGCCAAGGAATTGTTAGCCAGCAAAAAGAGAAGACAATCTGCCTCGAGTGACATGCTGCTGCCTTCTACCAAAAGTGGTTAGTTTTCTTGCCTGAGTCAACTTCTGCTCAGGTCCCCATGAGTCACCTTGACTGAGGAGAACTTTCTGAGTGTCTGACACCCCGAGTATCAGAGAAATAAAGTAACTAATTCCCCATGCAATAGTCAGAAACTACTGAATAAATTCTAAATGCTAAGAATTTTCTTTTACATGTGTCATTAAAAAGCAAACTGTCCAATTTTATTCAGAGGATAAATTGTTCTTCAAAGAGTTTAAAGTATTTTTTATTTTTTCTCTTCACGTGAGTTCAAGGATTTTACAGAAGAAAAGGAGCCCCTTATCATCCTCCTGTGATGTCTCAAGGGCCTAGTTGCTTCCCTTTTTAAGTTCTCCTGCTTCCACTCCCTAAATGCTTAGTTTTACTATTTTTTAGGTATATAATCACCTTTATTATAATTCATAAATATATTAGAAATGGATCTTAAAAACAACATCTAGGTTCTCGTGGACTGCTGTTTTCTGTTCAGCTACACAATTAGAAAACCAACTCTGAGGATGAAAAAGCCTAAGTATAATTTTAGTTCCTTTTTTTTTTTTTGTCTCATACATTCGGAAACATTCTCTGGGCCTTCTAGGTCCAAGCACCACACTGTCTTAATAGACCTGCCCATGCTCAGGGCCTTCTGTAATTACTTTGACAAAAAGATGAGGCAGCTCCTCTCCTTTCCCCAAATGAAGTTATTTGGAATCTTGACTGAAAGCAAACACCAGGTACTCTGAGCAAAGGTCTTGCCCTAAAAGCTAAATGCCTGGTTTTCATGGCCACATAGCTCCTGAGCACTCCATGTTCATTATCTCTAGATCTGACTTACCTGGATTTCAACCACCCTGCTTTCCTTTTTTGTCTTTCAAGCCCATCAAGCTCTGTCCTGACTCAGAGTTTTTGCCTTTGCTGTTTTGTTTTCCAGGCAGGCCTCCTCCTACCGGCACTTCAAATCTCTCTGCAAATGTCACCTTCTTGGAAAGAGAGAGGCTTTCCCTAACCACCCCACTGCAAGCAGACCACCCTCTCCCCGTGCTGTGCATTGCCCCCTCAGTAATTCTACATATCATTCTGCTTATTTCTCTCATAGCTTTTATTATAACAGAACATTATCTGATTTATTTATTTGCTTAGAGTTACTGACCCCCACTAGACTATAGTCCTGTGAGGGCAGAACTATGTCAAGCTTGTTCATGCTGTATCCCTAATGCTAAGATGGTGTCTGACACAAGTAAAGGCTCAATAAATACTCACTGATGTGGACGAAAGGGGCCACGTTCTGACCTGACAAGCTCAGGGAAGGCCTGCATGGCAGTCTTGCAAACTGAGACCTAAAGTCACCACAAAGGATGGTCTGAAATTAAACTTTAAAAGCAGTTATAGTGGGCAGTTACATCCTAGGCCAGTATCTTCACTGACAAGGTCAACCCAAACCTTAACTGAGCCTATCTGTCTTTTTGCACCTATGGTAACATACGCTTGAAATGTCTGGTAACTTGTAACTTCCCTTTTTCTGGAGCCCCTGGGGCACAACCAAATGTGCTGGGCGCCAGGACAGATACCACAAACTCCTTAATTATCATGTTAATTGATCCTGCACCCACCTAAGTGTGTGTCCATCATTTGACTTTTTATCCAATCCCAGGGGTTTCCCTGCTTTGCTTTATCCCTCCTCCTTAATCTGTCACCAATGAATTTCATGTAACCCACCTATGTCCCTCCTTTGATTGCAAATGTATAAATACAAATGTAACCCGCCATTCTCCGGAGCATTATCTCAATTCGTTGAGGTCCTGCTTCCCGGCATATGTCGACAGTTTGGCTCAAATAAACTCACAAAAATTCTTTACAGGTTTCAATGGTTTTTTTTTACGTTAACACTGAGTAAATAAATGTATGGATGAGTGAATGAATGAATGAATGAATGAAATACTTAAACATGCAACTCGGGATAACACAGCCCATCACTATTTACTTGGAACATTCCTCAAGTGTCCCTCTTCTCCCTCGATGAACAAACCATAGAGTTCCTGGGATAAAGTATGCAAGGGTAACTTCAAAAATTAAATTTATTTAAATAATAAGAAACTTATTATTTAAGTTTCAGACCCTCAAATTATTCTTTGTTTAGAAAACGGTGCCATTATTTCATGCTAGTGAGTAACAAATTTACTAAACCAAGTATCAAATTTGAATTAATATTAAAGATTGTAGTATTCCCTCTACTATCTGAGACATTTATTGAATTATAGTATATAAAAATAAATCTTTATTGACACTGAAATTTGCTTTAAAATTGGAATAGATTGCCACATAGGTTTAGAAAAATTTCTCTTGTTTAGTGTTTTTTTTTTTAAAGAATGGATTCTCATCTTTTTAGACTAGTTTCCTAAAATAAATAAACAAGTAAACAAATAAACTAGTTTCCTTTCTACTCGATGATTTCTTAAGATCTCATCATTAAATAATCAATAATTTAACAAGTTTTTTTTCTAGTACCTATTACATTGTCATAATTTGCCAAGGTATACTGGCAAGGTATTCTGGAAACAAAAGAAGACTTGTAATTTTACTTACTTGAAATTCTTCTGATTAGATAACTTTTTAAATTATATTTTTTAAAAGGAAGAAAAAAAAGAAAGTAAAAATCTGCCCTTTGGGCCAGAAAAAAGTAGCAAGACTGACTACTTGCTCTAAATTTAAATTAACACAGGACTCAATTAAATCATTCCTGTGACACACAAAGTCACTCAAAAACTTATGATCTTATACATATACTAGAGGCCCCTTGCAGGAAGATTTCTGCAAGAATAGGGCTTCCTGTGTCCTGAAGCTTGCTTCTCTGCAGCTTCGCTCCCTTCTGCAGTGCTTGGCTTCCTTCTACATTGTCTTCAGTCTTCGCTCCGAGCGCCTGCGTATGCAAATTAACCACATCTTTGCATACTCATCTGATTGGCTGGTGGGCATAGTGGAGTGACACCAATTTGCATGTTTCTCTTTTATTAGTGTAGATATCCACAGTTTATCAGTTCTAGTATGCCATTAATTGTAAAACTCACAATTATTTTATGAACCACTAAGAAAGAAAAAACACTGCCAATGGAACCACAGCGTACCATCAATTATGAGTCCTGATAAAATGTGGAAAATGTGTATTTTAGAATCAGTGAAATAGGGCATAGATTTTGTGACCATTTGATGAATATTTGTTGCACCCACATATATGAGACCATGGTCTATGCTTCCTTTGTTCATTATTGTACCATGGCCGGCACTAATAAACTCTTAATAAATCTTTGAATGCATGTGTAGATCTAATAGTGAAGTTTGCCTTACACACAAAGTGCCTAAGTGATAAATTAAAAAACACATTTAAAATCAGCACTAACTGCTAAGTATGTGCTGGAAAGTAACAATTTATTTTGAAATGATATATATCTCCTTGAAAAGAAGTCCTGGAAATGATTAAATTATCATTAAAAAAAAAAAAAAGAACTGCCCACCTCCATGGGAAACAGGCAGAACTTGATTTGTAAAGCTTAAGTGAGTAATTTGAGGTGTTTGATATAACAAGTAAATTGGGTGGGGAGAGCAAGCTGTTTTCACCTCCTACTCTTCTCTGTTTTTAAAAGACAGCCAAATTCAGATCTGGGAGAAAAGCAGTTCTATGCTTTTATAGAAACCTGTGAGGGAGATGTCATTCTGTCCATGCATTTAACAGAAGAAAGCAGACTCTTCATCTAAGTCCATGCAGGACTATTATTACAGTGCGGTAATTATGAAATAGAACTCCCATATAGCACGATGCTGTTCAAAGAAGAATTCTGTCTGTTCTCCAAGGGAAGTGACACACTTGACTCCTGGTGTTATTTGAAAGCCTGTTCTTTCCTCTGCCTTCTGACACCTCTACCACACTCCTTATTCCTTGGAATCACCACCACCACTATCGAATCAACACCCAGTTCTGGTCCAAAGTGGTCCACGGAACCGACTGGACCAGACCAAAAGTGTCAAAATAGGAGTAACAGGGAGCAAAAATGGCTATCAGAAGGGGATAAGAGTTATATTTATATTTGCACAGGATGCCTCTTAAGAACTCAAGGAAGCATTGTGAATCCTCCAGGTGAGTTACTGTGGACCTCAGTATGAATGAGTTAATAGTATTAGGTCCCAGGCAGCTATTGACAAAGTTAACAAAAATTCATATGAACTCACCTAGACAGATATTTGTGACATAGCCTTAATTTTTAAAAAAAGTTGCACACCGGTACGTATTGTATTTTTAGTTTTTTAAAGAGAATCTTTGGGCACGTCCTGGCCGGTGAGGCTCCGGTGCTTGGGCCTCCTCCTGTGTACGGAAAGGCTGCTGGTTGGATGCCAGGTCAGGGCGCATGCCCCACGTTTGGCTGGATCAGATTCACTCTGCACGGATGTTTCTCTCACTCACTCTACTTTCCTCTCTCTGTAAAAATCAATAAACTATTTAAAAAATCTTTGGGCTATAAATATATCTGTTAGAAAGCACTAATGGTTGAAAGGAGTCAAAGTGTCCTCAAGAAGATTTTGTCTAGTGAGGGAGATAAGACTTGTATGTAAATAAAATTATGATACTAAGATGGATAGTAAAAGACAGTTTAAAAGAGGATCAGCTCTCCTCCTCTCTCTCTTTCTCTCTCTCTCTCTCTCTCTCTATCTCCTCTCTCCCTTTCCCCCCTTCTTCCCTCTCCCATCTCTTCTACTCTCTCTGAAAAGCAATGGCAAAAAAATGTCCTCAGGTGAGGATTAACAACAACAAAAAAGAGAGAATCTGATAAGGTACCAAGAGAATCCAGAAAAGAAATAAATTTAATCTGAATGAAAGCATCAAGGAATGTTCTTATCTGGGCTGTAAAGATGTGTGTGAGGGTTTACAGAGTGGGTACAGTCAGAATCCACTTTAAAAAAAATCCTCTCCTCACCCTAGCTGGTTTCGCTCAGTGGATAGAGTGTTGCCCTGCGCACTGAAGGGTCCCGGGTTTGATTCTGGTCAAGGGCACATGCCCATGTTGTGGACTTGATCCCCAGTAGGGGGCGTGCAGGAGGCAGCCCATCAGTGATTCTTTTTCATCATTGATGTTTCTCTCTCCCTCTCTGATGTTAATAAAAAGATATTTTAAACAAACCCTTCCAGTGTAGTTGAGTTTCACATACAATAATAATGTGCTTATAGAAATGCATGTACACTATGAATAGCTGTGTACTATATATGTCTCTGTATCCTATATAATAAAAGGGTACTATGATGCGCACTTACCACCAGGGGGCAGATGCTCAATGCAGGAGCTGCCCCCTGGTGGTCAGTGTGCTCCCACAGGGGGAGCACTGCTCAGCCAGAAGCCCAGAAGCTGGGCTCACAGCTGGTGAGCACAACAGCAGTGGAGGAAGCCTCTCCTGCCTCCACGCAGCACTGCTGAGGGCTCCCGGACTGCAAGAGGGCGCAGGCTGGCTGAGTCCCCCACCATCGAGTGCATGAATCCTGTGCACCGGGCCTCTAGTGTGTGTGTGTGTGTGTGTGTGTGTGTGTGTGTGTGTGTGTGTGTGTGTATAATGTATAATATATATATAATATATATATGTTTAGTGTCACATATCAATTTATTAATAAATGTATTTTTAAAAAATCCTCACCGAGGATATTTTTCCATTGATTTTTAGAGAGAGTGGAAGGGAGAGGGAGAGACAAAGAGAGAATCATGGATGTGAGAGAGACACATCAATTGGTTGCCTCCCACTCTTGCACTCCGACCAAGGCCAGGGATCTAGCCTGCAACTAAGGAATGTGTCCTTGACTGGAATCAAACCCGGGACCCTTCAGTCCAGGGGCAGACACTCTATCCACTGAGCCAACTGGCTAGGGCTAAACGTACATTTTAATAACTTACAGAATCTTAAAGGGGACTGCAAACTCCATCATAGGATGTTAGTAGCATTCCTGGCCTCTCTCCACTAGATCTCAGTCACATTCCCCCCAGGGGTGACAACCAAAAATGTCTCTGGACATTGCCAAATGTTTCCTGGAGGACAAAATAGTCCTCAGTTATGAACCATTAGTTCTTAATTCTTATCCAGTAAGAATTCCAAAGTTCATGATTTGGATTTTCTTTTTAGGTCCCTTCTTCAAGGTTTATAACCTTGTTGGATCAAGAAAGCTTTTGAAGATCTGTTGAAAGCTGGTGGCTCATTCATTCCTCAGAAAAAGCTCCTGTGCGCATCATGTCCAGTACAATGTCAGGACTTCGCGTCCTGTTTCTGGGCGCGTAGGGAACTGTCTGGTCTGTGCTTCCCAGCTGGGTGGGTACCCCAAGGCTGATGTCCAGAGCCACTCCGTGTTTACTGCAGAACACTGGTAATCAGGAGAGAATCATCCTGTTCACCCAACTCGCTCTCCCTTCTGTCAACCTGCACGTCAGTTTAAACAAGAGTCTTCCCAGAAGAAAACACAACACTGATGAGGTAGGATAGATCCGACTTCCTCTCACTCTCTTTTGGTCTAGATTCCTGTCTAGTCCGGCATATTCCCTCCTGCATGGTGCAGATAAATGAGAAGATAGAACCAAAGAGTCAGCCAGGTAAGAAAGGGGCCACCTGGACACTTGATTTGATTGTGAAATTGAGAGAGAGAGAGAGAGAGAGAGAGAGAGAGAGAGAGAGAGAGAGAGAGAGAAACTATGTATCTTAAATTTATGAACAAATCATGAATTCTCTGTAGCCACCACTCACTGGGTACTTCTAAAGAAAGACTTCCTAGAAGTCCAGAGCCTGTATTTCTAAGTACAAACCCGGCCACTGCCCCTCTCACCTCGCGTGAGAGCGGTGCGTCAGACTGTGGGGTTCCTGATTCGCACAACCCGGGCAAGGCCAGCGATCGCTGACACCTAAGTGGGGCCCTGCACTGCCACAACAAGTCCCCCCGGGCGGCCTGGCCCCTGGCTTCCCAGTCTCCATTAGTGAGTGACGGCCAGTAAGACTCTGGACGGAGAAAGAATGCGGGAGGGGTAGGATTTACTTCCCGGCAGGACAGATGGGGAAAGACAGATGCCTGTGTGTCCCTCTTTTCGACTTAGGTGTCTCTATTGCTCCATAAATAAAACGTGTCCCTGCCTTCTGCGAGCTCTATAAAGGCGGCGGAACGGCCGTGCCCGGGGCATTCCGGGCGGGGCACGAGCAGAGCCGCAACAGGTGAGATCGCCGCTGCAGGTGCCGCCCTCGCCACCCA
>NW_005354120.1:86486-88381 GCF_000412655.1 Myotis brandtii
CTGCCCGCCGGCCGCCTCTCCCTGTCCCGTCCTCTTGACCGTTTCTTCTCCTTCCCGGTTCCCTCGCCTCCTTCCTCGTCCTCGTCCTCCTCCTCCTCGAAGGTCATGGAAGCGCCCGGCCGCAGGTCGGAGCCATCGCCGCTACCCGAGTACAGCGGCAGCTACGTGGTGTCGAGGCCGGTGTACAGCGAGCTCGCCTTCCAGCGGCGGTACGCGTCCGTCCTGGTGGGAGGAAGGCTCCGCCGTTCTCCTGGGGAAGTTGACTCAAGTCTCAGAACTTCTCTTTGGGGAGAGGGTGTCCCGGGAGTCCTGTCTCTCTTCCTCTTTGGGGGACACCTGGAGCGCTCCTTGGGGATCCAGCGGGTCCCCACTGCTTTCTGGTGATGGCCAGGCTGAGGAGAGTGGGGAAGAAAGGGGCTCGATTAAAAAGAGACGATGGGTAAAGGCATCACCTGACCAGGAGGAGTCCAAAGCCCAAGCTCCTTCAGGCAGGATGCCACCCAGAGACGGGAGTGACGGCCAGACGCGGGAGAGCGCAGTGCCCCGCGGCCTTCCCATCAGGCGGGGGACCCCGGGAAAGCCTCCGTCTGTCTCTGCACCCAAACCGGCCGCCTGTTATTAGATATCCCAGACACAGAATTAGAGAACCGGCGATTGCTGCCGGATTCTCTCTTTAAAAACTTTTTTTTAAAAAAATAGAACATTTAAAATACATATAAAAGTAAAGAGTAGTATAAAGAACCTCATCTCCATGTTTTTATCCATCACCCAGCTTCAATGATGATCGACTCCAAGTTAATCTTCTTTCATCTATTGACACCCACTTGCCACTCCCCCCGAACCCCAACCCTGTTTCTCTTTCTCTCCATATATATGTTGGGGCAAAAGTAGGTTTACAGTTGTTTGTATGGAAAGTAATACAATAATTAATGGATAATAATACAAGAATGAACTTTGTGTTTCTCATACTCACAACCGTAAACCTCCTTTTGCCCCAACCCCCTGTGTGTGTGTATACTTTAGCTCCACCAAATATATATATTTGAATATATAAGAATATATATATTCTTAAAAATATATATCCAGTACATGTAAGTACTTAAAATATATATATAATCACAATTCCATTATCAGGAGTCAAAGAAATGTTCACTTACTGTTAATATTGTTTTCTTTTATCTCTTGGTTGTTGAGTTTAAAAAATACTAAATAGCAAGGTACAGCAAGGTGTGCATTTATCATGCTAAAAGTTTTGTAAAACTGGTTCCAACCTTGTATTTCCAAAATATACAGAGCATGTTTATTTTTCTTAAAAGAAAAAGAGAAGTAGAAGAAGGCGCCTGGGGATAGAAGTCTGAAAATTAATCTCCATTTAGAGACTCCCCATTGATCAATGTATGGCTGGACCAGAAAATGGGTTCTTGTGTAGGGATATTTTCTCAGAGGATTAAGAAGGTGGGGGTGGGGGACACTTAATCCTGTGTTTCCTACCACGGTGCGGTGCGCTTAAAAGGGTAGATAGAGTTCTTGGCAAAAGCATGGTCAGTACTTCAGTGTTGATATTTGCGATTCTCATTCTCTTTCTAAATAGTTGTAAACATTTAGAAACCACGAAGGGCTCAGTTCAAAACTTTGTGATTGCTTGCGGCTGAGATGAGATTGGAAACCCAGTTTTCTTGCTTTTTGACAGCTGTTCAAGAAAAAGAGCTGTTGGTGTGCTGAAGACTCTCTTGCCCATCTTGGACTGGCTCCCCAAATACCGAGTCAAGGAATGGCTGCTCAGTGACATCATCTCGGGAGTTAGCACTGGGCTAGTGGGTACCCTGCAAGGTAAGGTGTTGGTGGACTGGTCCCAGTGGTTGTGAATCAGTCTCCAGAAGCAGTTCATCACTTCC
>NW_005354120.1:88412-135525 GCF_000412655.1 Myotis brandtii
CTGTACCAAGAGCTTGCTCACCTTTGAAGGCGTCATCTTTCCTCCAGAGCCTCTTAGTGGAGGAAGTTGCATCTTTCTTCCTCCTCTTCCTTAGAGTTCTCTTTCTGGGAAACTGTGCTGTTTCTCTCAGGGGTGGGAAACCTCTTTTCTGCCAAGGGCCATTTGGATATTTATAACATCATTCACGGGCCATACAAAATTATCATCTTAAAAATTAGCCTGCTATATTTGGTCAAACAGTTAATTAACTCACCCCTAATGCCTTGGCAGGGCCAGACCAAATGGTTTCTCAGGATATTCCCCACCCTGCATGGCCCCAACTACAGCCCTATTTCCTAAGCAGTGGCTTCCCAACTTTTATTGACCATAATTCACAGTAACAAATATGTATTACATCACAATCTGTGCACATATAGCTCATTTTGTTAAATAATATCTCACTACAAGTGATGCACTCTGATATTTTCTATTGTCTTGTTTTATTATGCTTCCATAAATTTTTAAATGATAATTACAGCCCGTAAAGTTACTTTACATCTCACACATGGTCTTGACCCTGCCCTTCGAAACTGGCTTAAAGGAAAGTGGAGGACGTATTTTAGCCTGAACTACACCTAAGTGTTTTTTCTGTTCCCCTCCCCCTCATTTTTAATCCATCCCCTTTTTTTAATCTCTGGCAAAATGTCCCAGCATAGGTGGTTATTACTTTTTAAAAAAAAAAAAAACTGGCTTTATATAACATTTCCATGAGCATCTTGCAAATCCATTGCCTAGTTGGTGAATAACATTCTCCTGTCTCCCACCCCCAATCTTGCTTCTGCCCTCCCCCCAATTCTACAAAGCCCCGGGATCATGAACACAGAAATCTCATCTATTTATTATAACTTTATGGAGCATCTACTATGTGCCAGGCACTAGGTATGCTGGCATGAATAAAATACACCACTTGCTTACAAGGAGCTCATAGTTCAGTGGAAAAATAGATAGCAATTGGGTGTAAAGGCTGTGGTAGGGATAAGTACCATTGCCTGCTAAGTGAGTGCACACAGGTGCACTCAACCCAGCCTTTAGTTGATTGGGAATGGCTTTTCTGTAGGTTGTCAGAGGTGTGTTTCCCTAAAGGTTAAGTCTGAGTTTGCCGCATGAGGGAAGTGGGGTGGGTGGGGAAGAATGTAGAAAGATGGCTTAGTAATAGTCTTCTTCAGAAATTAGAAATAGTTGTTGAGCAATTCATGAGCCAAAATTTGCTTGTGAAGCTCTTAAGATTACTCAGGGCAGGCCAGGTAGATTCCCATAGAGATGGAGGATGTTTTGTGGTCCCAGTGTGGAGTATCAGTCTGGTCAACCATGGTTTTTTGGTTTTGGTTTTTTATTAATTTGAGGGAGAGGGAGAGAGAGAAAGAGAGAGAGACATCAATTTGTTGTTCCACTTATTTATGCATTCATTGGTTGATTTTTTAAAGTTAATTTTTAGAGAGGGAGAGGGAGAGAGAAAGAGAAACATCCACGTGAGAGCAGAACATCAATGGGCTTCCTCCTGCACACCCCTTACCAGTGAGCGAGCCCATAACCCAGGCATGTGTCCTGACCAGTGTTGGGGGTGATGCACAACCATTGAGCCACACTGGCGAGGGCATTGGTTGATTCTTTTTTTAAAAAAATATATTTTTTATTGATTTCAGAGAAGAAGAGAGAGGGAGAGAGAGATAGAAACATCAATGATGAGAGAGAATCATTGGTCAGCTAATTCCTGCATGCCCCTTACTGGGGATTGAGCCCACAACCCAGGCATGTGCCCTTGACCTGGGACCCTTCAGTCTGCAGGCTGATGCTCTATCCACTGAGCCAAACCAGCTAGGGCATTGGCTGATTCTTGTTTGTGCCCTGACTGGGGATCAATCCTGAAATCTTGGCTTATCAGGATAATGCTCTAACCAGCTGAGCTGCCCGGTCAGGCCTGGTAAACCATGTTTTAAATCACAGAGGTGGTTGGGAATCTGGGATGGGGCTGTGCATTTCCTAAGTTAAATGAAGACAAGTTCTTGTGTGCACAGTGGACCCTCATAGGTGTGAGATGGACACATCCTTTGGCTCCTGGGGGATAGGAAGGATGTGCCCTGATCAGAAATTGAACTGGCAACCTCTTGGTGCATGGGTGGATGCTCAACCGCTGAACCACAGCAGCTGGGCTTACCAAATCCTTTTATAATAAAGATGATTAGGGTATATATAAGTAGCAGTTGTGCCTAAGTAGGACACTATATGAAAACGGAAAGAGTTCCCGTTTTCAGGCCTGTGAGAACAGCTGAGCCAAGTTTCGGGAAATGAAAGTTTAAGAAGGACTTAGCCACCCAGCTGGGGCCATATTATTTTTATGCATATGATGTGCATGCTTATTTTTACAAAAGTGGGAGCATATATATGCACTATCTTGAATTCTACTTTTTCTCTTTTTTTTTTGTACTTAACATATGTCCATGTAAATGTATTTCTATACATCACATCAATTTTATTTCAGTGAATAATAGTTTATAAAGTATAATTTAGTTAACTACTTCCTTATTTTGAGGTATTCATTCAAAACATAATTTTGGGGCACCAATGGGCCAGAATATTTAGGTTGTACCCACACTTTTTTTCTTATTCTTATAAAGTGAGTAAGTGAATGAAATTTTTTTCTCACTTTAAGTGAATGAAATATGGGAAGGTAATATGGACTAAAATGTGCCGACTATGTAAGAAGTATTTAACCAAGGAAAAGAGCACATCACTATCAGCTTCCACCCCTCCTGTACATGGATAGGTTGAGATTTCTTCGGACCAGAAGACATTCATGCGCCCAGAACTGCTTGGGTTAGTGTAGTGGAGAAGTTGATGTCTGAGTGGAGAGCCCAGGGGCATTGTCTTGCCTACCACTTTGTACAATTGTCATTTTTTTTCTTTGTCTGAATCTAATTTCTGTTCCCCAACAAGATAGGGCAGAGCAACAATGCCTGTGTTCCTCAGAACACAGAGAAACACGGAATTCAGGTGAAACTGCCTAAATGCACAACTGGTAGTATAAACCTTTGAACAGAATGACGAAGTTTTTAATCATCAGCTGACTTGATTCCTCTTTCCACTCCTGTAATCAGTGAGTGATTCAATTACTGATCAGTTGAGTCAGTTCTTTAGAGCCGTTGATTTGTGTAGATGCAATCATTATCCCAGCAGATTTGAATCATGGTCTGCAAACTAGCCTAGCCACAGACTGCATGCACGTAAGGGAAAGCTCAGGACAAGCTGCAAATTGGGGAACTCTATGAAAGGCCTTTCTTTGTACAGTAGAAATATACTGTCCCTTTTGTTTGCGAATTCAATCCCTTTGGATATACTTTCAGGTATGGCGTACGCGTTACTAGCTGCAGTTCCTGTTGGATATGGTCTCTACTCTGCTTTTTTCCCTATCCTGACATACTTTATCTTCGGAACATCAAGACACATCTCAGTTGGTAATTATAAGCATATACTACAATTTGTATTATTCCTGTTTAATATGTTTGGCCATATTGTGTGTATTTTGCTTCCATATCTTTGTTAATGTTTTCCAGGGAAATAGGCCTTTAGTGCTCTGCCTGCTTTTTCTATTCAGAGATGCAAATGGGTCTTCTTAGCTTTCAGAATACTTTGCCTTCAGTTTACTTTATAGTTAACTCTTTTTTTCATGAAGCAGAGAAATTGAAAAATGGTTAAAATTACAGCCTACCTTCATATTTTGGCATGGTTTAGTTTTTTTTTTTATTATAATAAACTAGAGAGGCCCGGTGCATGAAATTCATGCACGGGTAGGGTCCCTAGATCTGGCTGGTGATCAGGGCTGATCAGAGCCTTCATGCTGCCAGCTGGGGCCTTTCTTCGTTCCGTGCCGCCCCCTGGTGGTCAGGAGCCTTCATGCTGCCAGCTGGGGCCTTCCTTCGTTCCGTGCCGCCCCCTGGTGGTCAGCATACATCATAGCGAGTGGTTGAACTCCCAGTCAAACTCCTGAGGAGACAATTTGCATATTAGCCTTTTATTATATAGGATAGGATTTGACTCCATATTTCAAAAGCGTTCTCTTCCATAACAAAAAATGACCATAAAAATCTTCAAGAGGTCTTTGAACTAACTGTTTTACCAGACTGGCTTAGCATTTACTAAATTATGTTCATCAAATACATATTCATTATTTCATTAAAGAGCATACTTATTTTTAAGTCAGTAAGGTTGGAAGACTGGCAGAATCGTGCCAAAACAATTTTGAAACTAAGCTTGGCTTTCCTTCTTAGTATGGTTCAAAATAGGTTTATTTCCTGCAGTACCTAAAATTTGAATTTTCTTTTGCTAGAATGTTCTACTAAGTAAATGTTTTAATGCTACTCTACTACTTTGATGTTTACACTTGAGGTAATTTTGCACATCCATCCATCCGCTGACCAGACATGTCTACCTGGGCAATCCTCATGAAACAAAGACAACTGTCCACTATATCCCCAACCCATATCCGTGTCCTTAGTTTTATGTCCCCCAGTATCTGGCATATTGCTTTGTCTCTGTAAGGTGGTCAGGAAGAGGTTTTATTGATTGAAAGAACTTCCTCACCTGAGAGAACTGATCAATACCAAATACTTGATGAGATAAGAAACATAGAAGCTGATTTTTTTCTCTTTTGTATTCTACCCATGTAGACATTTCAGGTTACTGGATTTTGGTACTGGGCCCTCCCAGTTGTTAAAGCCTTCCACGATTAAAGGGTAGGGTCAACATCATCATGGACAAACATATCAGTAGTAAGTGGAGAAGTTGCTGGAAGAAAAGGAATAATTTCTAAACATAGACTCTTACAGACTGGCATTTGATATATGAAAAAAAAAAAATTTGTCTTGAAAAGAGAAAAAGGGAAACTATACATTCCCTGTACTGTGTCTATTCTAACTTGAACCCTGTGGTATTGATCAAGGTACTCAGCTCCACAGAACAGAACACTGGATGCTCTAGGAACAAAAGTAAGATGGAACAAGTAAAGACTCAGCTTGTATGCCATCTCTGCCAGGAAACTTTACCTGACAACTCTCCCCCTTCCCATCCCCACACCACCACCAATAGAGATCACACAAGGATAGGTTAGACACCCTTTCTGTACACGTAGAAAGCTGTATTGTAATTATCTACCTACATGTCTCTCTTTTGCTTGTTTCTGGATCCTGAATGCCTTAAAACATTTGCTTTATAGCTTCTTTTATGAACAAACAATATAGAGTTTTCCCAATCACAGCTAATTATCTCACACATCTTTCTAATCCTATGTAGACATGACATGTTGAACCTAAACACTTGTAATTATTAATTATTAATTGATAGAGACTTTCTCTCCTAGGACCTTTCCCAGTGGTCAGTTTAATGGTGGGATCTGTTGTTCTGAGCCTGGCCCCGGATGAAAAATTTCTCATACCCAGCAGTAATGGAACTATATCAAATGCTACCATGATAGACAATGGGGCTAGAGATGCAGCAAGAATATTGATTGCAAGCACCCTTACTCTTTTGGTTGGAATCATACAGGTAATGGATTTACAAGTAAAATATAGATTGGCATGATTTTTATTTGAAGTAACTAACTGTTGATGACCTAAAAATAAAAGGCCCTTCAAAGTGAGAAGCAACAATCATTTACTGAGATCAATAAGAATAGCTATTCCAAAAGCATTGATTCAGGCAGAAGCCCAGTTAATGTTCTAATTAGGAGATGAAGGCAATGGGTATTTATGAAAAAGGGGAGGGAAACAATTATATCAATAGAAGGAAGGCATTCCTATTGGTGCAGATAACATAACATAGTGGTGTTCATTCTAAACAATTCTTTTAATTTTCAGTCCAGTAGTCAGAATAACTCAGTTCTTGTTATTTTGCAAAAGATCACAGGAATAGGTGCATATTTTTTGCTCTTCTTAGTACATATCTAGAAATAATTCAAGGTTAATATTACTCACTTTTTTCACATTTTAGAGTGATGGGGGGGGGGGGGCACTAAGAAATTCAGATTTGTTTCCTACAAGTATTTTTGTTATAGGCAGGTTACCAGAGTTTAAATTGGTGTTAAGTTTAATTTGTTAATAGTTCAAGTGAGTAGATTCTTCTCCCAGGCAAACATTTAATTAGTTCTTCCTTTACTTGTTCTAGTTGGTGTTTGGGGGTTTGCAGATTGGATTCATAGTGAGGTACTTGGCTGATCCTTTGATTGGCGGATTCACAACAGCTGCTGCCTTCCAAGTGTTGGTCTCGCAGCTAAAGATCCTTCTCAACGTTTCAACCAAGAACTATAATGGAGTTCTCTCCATTATCTATGTAAGTGTTTCTTCTTACTCTAGGGATGGCTCACTGAGAATGTGTTCTTTTCCTCTTTAACCTGAGTCTGTAGAGCCTATGTTCCTCCATGCCATACTCTGGGAGTCACTGAAAGCATCCTTCTCTGAAAAAAGCAATAAAGTCACGAGTAACATCGAAAAAGGCAGATTTTGCAAATCATTATTCTCAGTTGGTCAAAATGGTTTCAGAAGTGTCACTGCACTTAAAAATATTGATGAAAACAAAGTGGTATAGTGAAGCTAGGACTGCTCAGGGGGACAACAGACTAGAGTTCCAGTCTCGTCTTTGCCTCCGACAAGCTAAGTGACCTCTGGTACATAATGTAGGATAATGGCTGATAGTATCTACCAACTAAGTTAAATAAAGATAAATGAGGAGCATTTTGGCCCAGAGGCCGGCACAGAACAAGTACTCGATAAAAGTCGTTACTTTGAAATTATTATTTCACATCTCAAGGCTCTTTTATTTTTTATTTGTAAAATGAAACAATTGGACATGCATCTCTAAAGCCCTTTTTAACTCTGAGAGTCCATAAAATGTATAATGTAAATGTCTGAGCAATTATAGATAAAAAGGAACATTAGATTCAGAGATGATTCAACATGCAAAAGAGATGCAAAAGAAGGATGTAGAGCACACTAATTAGATTGAAAAGTTCTTGTATCTAAATATATGTTCTATGTAAGACATGTTTTTGATGCTTGAAAGTGATGATAATAGTAACATGATGTCACCCTGGCTTGGGGGGAAATGATATGCAAAAATAACATGTCAACATTAAGAATGGAGTCCTTTAATGATCCATGTATTAGCTTCTAAAACAATGTAAGGCCATGCTTATATATCTAAAAACTAGTGAGGTGGTCAGGAATTTGCTCAATTTCACAACAGTGCCAGCATCCCACATTACTCCATCCATTCAACAAATATTATCCAGTGCCTATTATGGTCAGTTACTATGCTAAGCAGTGATAGAGGAGGAAATATAACAGTAGTTAAGATCATGGATGTTGAACTTCAATAAGCCTGGGTTGTAGTCTTGGTTCTACCACCTATTACTCATGTAAGTTTGGGCATGTTATATTTCTCTAAGCCTCAGTGTCCTCTATTGTAAAATGGGAATAATAGTACCTATTAGAGTTGTGAGGACTAAAAAAGAAAAATTGTGTATAGCACTTAGCAAAATATCTGGCACATAGTAAAAACTCATAGTAATATTATTTTCATTATCATGATGAACAGACCTCATGGAGCTTACTGTCCACTCCCAAGGCTTTCAGTCTATTAGAACGCTTTAGCACAGGCTGTTTTTTGATTCAGGATTATTTTTGTCATTGTTGCTTTTTTTCCTACCAAGTCCTTGGTTTGATTTGAAACCTCTGACAGGCTCACTTTTGCAGTCCCTGAGACAGCCTGCTTTTTCTTGCTATCACATTTTCCCCATCAACCATTCACTTATTCCTTCTTTGTCATTAATTCAATCAATAAGTATTTATTGACTACCTACCATATGCCAGGCATCATTCATTCCCTATGCAAACCCACTGAATCCACCCAGATACTCCTTATTGAGTGTACTCACTGCCTTGTATGAACATTGCTAGGTCTGTATCCACACAGATCACAGGAGGCCTAGGCCAATGGTTAACCCTGGCCATGCTGGACCTCTATAGACAGGGAACTGGTCTCCTAGGACTATGTTTAAGATGAAGCTTAATGCCAAGGATCCCGCTATCAACAGGGACAAAAGTAATCAGGAAGCACTAGAACAAGGTCAAAAAAGTTTTCAGTCCAACCACAATCATTGTGACATGTTCTTTTGAACACTATTTTTGAAGTCTCAGGTTACAACCTGTCATAGAATTTTGCAAGAATCCCTCCCAGGTCAGCCAAGTTGGATGAAGATATTTCAACCATCCCTATGTGATGGTGACTATTAGCCTCCTCTTTTGATAAGAAAGAATGAGTATGTTGGGAAATGATTGCATAAGGGTTAAATGAGCCACTCAGTACGTGAACAGAGAATTTTGCTTATGACATTACCAATTGCAATAATTTATGAAAGAATCCTTCCACAAATGCAGAGTGATAGTGGAATCCTCCAAGAAAGACTAAGATTGTTGAAGATGCTTTCCTTAGAATGTAGTTAACAGTCCTTTTGTTATAAGGTTGTGTTTTGGATTGACCCCCTCTCACACACAGACACAAAAAAAACACCAAAAAAACCCCCACAAAAACACAAACCCACACACCAAGAAATAATGAATACAAAAAAATGGAGGATGAAATATTGGGAAAGAAAAATATATATATAAACATTAATTTACAAATGCCAGAGATGCTGAAAAGGGTATAGGACGCAGAAAAATTATTCAGAATTAGTAATACTCTTCTTGCTACCATGTAGCTACTCAATTATCTAAGTAAATCAGAGTCTATTTAAGAGAGACTATGTTTTCCTACCATTCACTCTGAATGGTTTGTCTTAATTGACAAAGGAAGACTTTCTTTACACTTACTAAATGGCTGCTACCTGCCCCATTTTTCTCCTAACAAGGAGGAAGACCACATTGATAAACTTTGCCTAGATGGCGGGAGTTTTGGAAGCCACCCCTAAGCTTGATCAGATTCATTACTTTGAATCTATTTAAGTATGTAAAATTTAAGACATTATGATAAAAAGAAAGTAACACTTTAAGGGTTGAGATATATATATATATATACACACACACACACACACAAGTTCTGATAGCAAGAAATGCCTGATGGCAAGGGGTAATTATAAAAGGTCTGTGATATTTCTGGAAATAAATTTGGCTCCAAAAGTTAACTGAAACAATTTCCTCATATGTAATATTAGGTATAATTTTTTTTATTACTTCATACACACAGGTAATGCTAGGTAAGAATGAAGAACTTATCTAAATGAAATGGTCCTAAAATTCTCCAAGTATGGTAGAAAATGTGGTAAAATATTATCCATTACTGAAAAGCTCATTTTCATGATTTTAATTATTTGGAATACTAGGTGGGATATGGAATTATATGTGTACCCATATTTAAAAATATTTTAGATAGTATTTTAATAGCCAACTAAATTAGATTTAATTTTCAATGCTTTCTTTCTTTTTCTTTTTTTTAATCCTCACTGGAGAATATTTTTTCTATTGATTTTTAGAAAGTGGAAGGGAGGGAGAAAGAGGGAGAGAGTGAGAAAGAGAAACTTTGGTGTGAAAGAGACACATCAGTTGGTTACCTCCCGCACACACCCCAGCCAGTTGCAAGGTACATGCCCTTGACTGGGAATTGAAACCATGACCCTTCCTTTCATGGGCCAACACTCTAACTGCTGAGCACACCGACCACGGTGCCGCTGGCAGGGAATCGAACCTGGGACCCTTTGGTGCCTAGGATGATGTTCTAACCATGGGTGCTTTCTTAGAGTATCACTTCTATATCTTTGGGCACAATTTGACTACCTTGGTTTATATGGGTGAATTTTATTTCCACGTAGGTTAAACTTTCTATTGTAGAACTTTTCATAAGAGATTCTGACTGTATAGGTGACGCATATATTCACATGCCTTATTTGATGCAATTGTGTAATAGAAACTGATTTGGGTTTTTGGAACTTGTATTGCATTGTTAATACACCAGAGGTGCTTTTTATTCAAAGGCCTAAGTGACTCTCCTAGATTAAATGAATCTTCTGATCATTTTTGTAAGATGAAAATGTTTGTATGATTGGAATAATTACCCTGATTGTTTTTGAGTTTGAATTTTTCCATCTTGAGTCAAAAGTAGACCTTTATTATATAGACAATTAATCAGCATATTCTATTGAGCTCATGAATTCATGCAGGTCATTCATCATCAGAAAATTCTTATGTAAAGAGCCAGAAGGCAATACCTTCAGGACTTAGGGCTGTTTACTCCTATGGTAGATGCTCTAAGTTCTTGAGTTATTGTGTCTGCTTGTTGGAAGTTTCTCCATTTTATCTTTTTCAATCTGCTATCATTTGCCTCACTTTGTTATTATCAGTGTTTCTGTTTCTTTTACTGACTCTGGAAAAAAAAGTAAACTTGTTAGTATTGAGTTTAAAGCAAGAGTAAAATACTCTGAGTGGAAGTCCAACAGGCTTGCTCCAAGTCAAATGCTTGCACTCTAGTTCAAGCACTTGGTGGAAGGTATTTTGCTTGTACTACAGCTTCTCCCCGCGTTGCTTTACTCTCTCCTTTTTTTTTATTTTTTAAAATCATTTTTTATTTTCAATTACAGTTGACATACATCATTATATTAGTTTTAGGTGTACAACCCAGTGACCAGACATTACATAACTTAAGTGACCATGCCAGAAATCCTGCACTCATCCTGCACCTCCCCTAGTCTTTAGAATATTATTGACTATAGTCTCTATGCTGTACTTTACATCCCCATGACTATTCTGTGACAACCAATTCCTTTCCCTTTTTTTGGTTGTTGTTAATCCTCACTGGAGGACATTTTCCATTGATTTATTTTTTAGAGAGAGTGAAAGAGAGGAAGGAAGGGGGAGAAAGAGAGAGGAGAGAAAAACATCTCTCTCACATCGATTGGTTGCCACCCACATGCACTCTGACTGGGATGGGATTGAACCCAGAACCCAGGTATGTGCCCTTGACAGGGAATCGAACCTGGGACCCATTGGTGTCTGAGGCAGTGTTCTAACCACTGAACACACCAGCCAATGCTCCTTTACTCTTGAATGTATTCCAGAGAGTTGAAGTTGCTGGAAAAATGACTCCTAGATTACTTAATGTTCATAATAGGTAATTGCTGTCAGATTGTCATTGTAATTTGTTTAAGTATAGTTCACCTATAAAAATAAATAAGGTACGTGTTATAAACTATGAGATGTTCCATCCCTTTATCTTCACTGGAAGATTATTTGTCTCAAAGAATTGATGAATGCCTTGTTAAGTCAAGCCTTCTTCAGGACTGAAGTTGCTGTAACAAAGATATTAGTGTTCTTTCCTGGGATTCTCCCTTGCTAACATCCCTATAGTCCCAGAAACCTTCTATTTACAAAGCAAAACTAGTTTTTCTTGAGCTAGCTTATCTCTCCACTTGGAAAGAGTTACTTTTATTTAAGTCACTTAAAGTTTGAACTAAATACCAAATTAATTCCCAAAAATTTGTACTTAACCTATATATCAGTTCGATGATTTTCTTGGCCATAATGAATAGGCCAGTCCATATGTAATTACATATAAAGTATTTTAGGCATTTTATTATCACCTGTATCATTCAGGTTTAGGAAAGAGCTTTACCTAAAATACTAGCTAATTGGGACTGTTTGATTTATCAGTCATTAGATTCAACAGTATCAGCAACATGGCAAAAATTAGGCCAGTTAATAGCAACTGTAAAACCACTTTAAGATGCAAACTTTAAAAGTTTTCCTGCAAGTAAAAGACATTTTTTTTCTTTTAAGAGATCTCATTTTATAGTAAAAAACACAGATAGCCAAAAATAAGATAGTAGAAATCACCCATAGCTTTATTACTCCAAGTAAACCATCATTAATAACTTGAGATATATTTAATGGTCTTTGTATTAGTCAACATATTTTTATGATTTTACATAATTTTAAGTGCTATTTGATATAATTTTTTCATAAGAGAACTCTATAAAATCATTTTTTTTACAGACTCTGGTTGACACTTTTCAAAATATTGGTAGCACCAATCTTGCTGATTTCATTGCTGGATTACTCACCATTATCATCTGTATGGCAGTTAAGGAATTAAATGATCGATTTAGACACAAAATCCCGATCCCTATTCCTATTGAAGTAATTGTGGTAAGTAGAATATGTAATTAGAAAATTCAGCATTAGTTGGTTTGACAAGAAAGGAATTGCTAAAACAAATGGATTTTTTTTTAAAACCTCTTGTTTTATTTCAGACAATAATTGCTACTGCCATTTCATATGGAGCCAACCTGGAAAAAAATTACAATGCTGGCATTGTTAAATCCATCCCAAGGGGGTGAGTATGGCATTCCTCTTAGGCAATATTAATTTATTAAGGCAGTACTTTCTATTTAAATGAAACCTTTTATTACAAGCTTCATTTCATTGGTGCTCCTTCAATAGTCCTATTTGTGTATGATCTTAAAGAAATACCCATTTGTGCAAACTATCAGATAAACAATAGATAAAGTTCAGTCCATTTGTTTAAAAGCAGCCTGAATTATGGCTGCTTTTGTCCTTCATATTCTTAAAAAGTGGTAAGACGTGTACAGTTACCACCAGACTCCTGATTTAAACTCATATGTATAATATAAATAGAATCATGAGTAGTAACGTTCTATTTTTTTGCACTGAGGACAGTCTGCTTAAGGAATCAGGGGCATCTGATCTAAATTCTCTACCGTTTCATTTAATCAATTTTAGGTAATAATTATGTAATTTGGTCCTCTCAATAAAATGCATAATCTGCAAAGGAAGTTTTATCTATGTTTGGTGAATTAGAAAAGGAAAAAACTAAGGTCTTTTGTCCATCTCTGACACCAACTAGTTCGTGGCCCTGGGGGCAGGGGAGGGGGGGGGAGTGTTCTTCTATAAAACAAGGGTAATGAAAACTACTGAAACTTCAGCTCGAGCTTGTTGTGAAATGCTAATGAGATCTCTCATAAAATTCGAAGAGTGGACCAAGTGCCCTGCACTATAATTTTATCATATGGCATTTTAAAAAAGAAGCCCAAATGTTTATTAGATTTGTAACATTAACTTATAGCATTTGTGACTAGACTTCCTCTTATATAACCACTAAGTCCCCTTAGTGCTAGCTGAGGGCCCTTGTCCCTGTCTGTGTGTCTCCATGCTCTTAATAGAAAGTTCTCGGGCTAGCGGAGTCCCAGTGCTTGTTCCACAGGGAACTGCTGCCTTTTCATTTGATCATCTCATTTTCCTTCTAATATCTGTTTAAAAAATAATTTGAAAAATTACAACTGGCTACAATGGGCTTAATTAACATATTTTCCATTCTAATGTTTCTCAGACTTACCTTTTTGTGAGAATCACATGAGATCCTTGTTAACAAAGATTCCTGGTTCCCACCCCAAACGTATTAAATCAGGCTTTCCAGAGAAGGGGCCTCGGAATTGATGTTTTTCAAAGGCACGTCCAGTGATTCTTATGACCAGCTATATTTGGGAAGCTCTACCTTAGAGTATCAACATGTTGATAGTAAATCCTAGCGCTGAACGGAATGAAATAGAAGATACAGTGTGGCTACTTGAGTTAGAGCATTTTTACCAGAACAATTAGATTGTTTAAGTAGTTAAAAACAACTACATAAAAATATATTATAGATCCCTTTTGTCGGACTTCCCAAGATGAAACACTTAGAGGGGGTCCACAGAAAATGCCTCAACCCATAAATCCCCGTTTCATGAATTAATATGGGGAACTCATTTCTGTTGCCTTATCACTGGTCGGCAAACTCATTAGTCAACAGAGCCAAATATCAACAGTACAACGATTGAAATTTCTTTTGAGAGCCAAATTTTTTAAACTTAAACTATATAGGTAGGTACATTGTTATTAACTTAATTAAGGTACTCCTAAGGCTTAGGAAGAGCCACACTCAAGGGGCCAAAGAGCCGCATGTGGCTCGCGAGCCGCAGTTTGCCGACCACGGCCCTAAGTCACCCTTTCCTACCCTATCCAGAGCTTTCCTGGCTGCTCTCCCCCTGAAAATGGATCTCTAGTCTCTTGCTCTTGGGTTTAGTCGCGAGAGTCCTCTAACAGACCACCTGGAGTGAGTGGTTAGGTAACCCAGCCTGCCTGGCCCCAGGGACTGCAGGCTCCTCCTCAAGGCAGTGAGCCCATTTGTCTTACTCTGTCTTCCTAGCACAGTATCTACCTCCTAGTAGGATTCCAGAAAATATTTGTTAAAGGAATAGAATACCCAAGCCTATACTGTTATAAACAAGCCACCAGAAAGGACATTGTTGCCTGATCTAACAGGATTGCACAGAAACAAGTCTAAAGACATTAACAAAACTGAAAAAGAAAGGGTGGAGTGAAGAGATTGGAAAAGAGCAAAAGAAGTAGAGCATTAAAGATGAGTACGATGACAGCAAAAAGAAAGGTCAGGCTAACCCACCTTGTTATTCAGGCTCCCGTCAATCCTCCAATAAGGGAGTAAAAGCGAGGCCTCTGTCGGCAGTTTTCTTTTATCCTGTTGAGGATCAACCATATGTTAGGACCACTTGGTCCCCAATAAATCCACATAAGAACCTTCTGTCTATGAGAATCTTATTTTCACTTTACCACATCCCTCTAATTATAGAGGGAAAATGTAATTTCCTATTAAAGGAACCTCAGGCATAGTGAGATAGGTAGGGGAGGTTTTTCTTTCTAGGATCTCTGGAATTATACCATGTGAATAGTCATCAAGAGATAGGTCCATGAAGGTCATCACCCAAATTTTCATATTTGGAAATAACCACATGATTATAAACTTGTGGGTTTTTCTCTTTATATGATTTGTAGAAAAGCTCTGGTTTTGTAAAACAGTAGTCATTTGACCTCACCACGATCATTGGGATATGTTAGTCATTGTGACTACGAAGCATTCTGATAATTACATAAATTTACTCTTTTTTGAACTCAAGAAGATTTTAAATATCATGGCTCTTAAGATATGGATTTTCCACTTTATTCTTATATTCTTTATTTCTTTAATAAACATCCCTCCCCACAGGGTAAATCTCATTTCATGGCTAGTATATATTGTTGAAATGCAAAGATCTTTAAGGTGAAATTGTGTAAGGAGAAACACTAATGTGTGAAAGCATGGCATAGGATTGTATGATATTAAAGAACCAACAATGACAGGTTTTTTCATATCAGAGGTACAGATAAGGTGGCATTTGTAGACTCTCAATTGGGGACAAAGAAATCAGCCAATGAGATGACACCAACTTCTGACTAAAAATTATAAAAGCAGATGCTACCACTTATACTCATGTGCTTTTGCCCTCTTGGATCAAGTACTTTCTTGTCTAGTGTGTGGCTGGGTTGATCAGCATTTGTCAAGGTGGGAAGAGAGAATTACGGTCAAATATTCACCGCACTTTCTCACTAGGTTCTTGCCTCCTGCACTGCCACCTGTGAACTTGTTTTCTGAGATGCTGGCTGCATCGTTTTCCATCGCTGTGGTGGCTTACGCTATTGCAGTGTCTGTAGGAAAAGTATACGCCATCAAGTATGATTACACCATCGATGGGAACCAGGTATGGTCACCCTTTTGCTGAACTGGTTATATGTATAATTGATTTCAGAGAGGAAGGGAGAGGGAGAGAGAGATAGAAATGTCATTGATGAGAGAGAATCATTGATCAGCTGCTTCCTGCATGCCCCCTACTGGAGATGGAGCCTGCAACCCCAGGCATGTGACCTGAATGAGAACTTTGACCTACTGGTTCATAGGTTGATGTTCAACCACTGAACCGCACTGGCCAGGCCTGAATTGGTTTTCTAGGGCTGAACATAAGAAAAATAAATAAATGGGAAAGATTTTGTTGTCTGCTAAAGAAGAGATTGGTTTCTTCTACCAGTCTTATATTGAGTTGGATTCCCTCTTGTGTGTGCTAATTTGAAATGACTTTAAAAATATGCACACTGCATCACTTTAGTTTTAAGAAATTAGTTGAAGTAATCAGAATTCTAAAAGAGTTCATTCTGTCAGGTCCTAAATATCATTCAAAGTTAACATATTAGGTCAGAATAAGAATTTGTCATGTAGTCCCACATCTCCTGGTAATATTTTTTTATTGGTGGCAAAACAGTGCAACAAACACTTTTAATAATAGCTGTGGCCACTTTAAATTGAGATGGTTCACTGTTAATTAATGTACACAGGACAATTTTTGTAGGCATCTGATACATTGCCAGGTGAGCTCACAAATCCTCAGTTATGATATGTTCCTGAAAACACAGCATAGCAATTACAGCAGTTAAAAGATTAGTAATCAAGTAGAATAATAGCTCTCCTAGCCATAATATGCTTCATAGCAAATATTCATCCACAGAAATAACACTTTATGTGAGAGCAGAAAAATGTTTTTTGTGAGAGTTATAGCAGATATGCCACTCACCAGGCAGTGAAATAAGCATTTTAGCAAAACATCAGTTACTGTTTCTCATCAGCCTTAAAAATGATGAGAGCAGTGAGGCCTTTTAGGCTCTAAGGACCCCAAACTCCTGATGTTGTTCCGGTCCCTAAGCACCTTCCATGGCAAAAATTAAATTGGGACTGTCAGGCAGGATGGGTTTGCAAATTTGCTTTCTTAATCTTCTTCCTTAAATGGCTTTAGGGCTTGAAAAGATTATATCTGCAGCATCACTGTCATCTGTTCTTTCCCTTAGGAATTCATTGCCTTTGGGATTAGCAACATCTTCTCCGGGTTCTTCTCGTGTTTCGTGGCTACCACCGCCCTGTCCCGCACAGCTGTCCAGGAGAGCACGGGAGGAAAGACACAGGTAGGGAAGAACAGCGTGGAAATATCCATCCACCGCAAAGAATGCGTTGGAACCGCGGCTCAGAACGGCTTGCACAAGAACTGAGCAGGACAATTAGCCTTTGAGAGGAGAGAGGCAGTGCTTCCTGTTCTGATTACGCCGCTGGGCTGCCTTGTTTCACCCCCTCACCAAAAACCTTTTAAACAACAACATTTGTGGTTTTCTGAGCAGCCATTCCCCAATCTCTTCGTGTCAGTGCTCAGCTGGCAGACAGTTACACTTACCCGCTTTTCAATAACAATTGACAAAGGACCAGTAAGGAGGAATGCTGATTCTTATCGATGTGCTATCTGGAGAAAGAGAAGGTCTAGTAAAAGCACATTCATGGCTTAGGGAGTTATTATATTTGCAGAAAAATTAGAAGTGTTTGTTTACCTTTCCTCCACAAGGATCAGGAACTTCCTCCAGAGGCCTTTGGTCCCACGGAATGACAGGTTGACAGCCAAGAATATTTTTGCTGAAACTTTCTGACATTTCTTCCTGAGTAAGATGTTCTTCCCTGAAGTTCTGAATGTGGATTTAATCTTGCCTTTTATATGTGTTCTTAAGTTGTTGCCTTCACAAGGTGACCCCAAAACCTGCATCCCAGTTCATCTCTGGCCAGCCCCTCCTTTAATTGTCCAGAAAACTGAGGAGCCATTCTCAAAGGCCATCCCTTCCCGCCAAACATGGAGTCAGAGATGCCAAATCCAGTGGTTGGGGGCCAGGGGCAGGCTCAGGAATTGTGCTTCTGTTATGCCTGGAAGGTTTTCTCCTCCCAGCACAGAAAGAGCTCTTATTTAAGAGCAAAGAGTACATTGAGACTGTAAAGGAGAACAACAAGTCCAAAGTGAATGGTACACACACATACACATGTACACGCACACACCCACATAGTCTCCACAGAGGGTTTTATTAAGGCGGAGACACCCCAAATAAGCTTAAGAGAGAATAACTGATAAAACGAATGACTCCACCAGTGGCTTGCCCAGGGAGAGCGTCAATTGTCCCCAAGGTGCCCCTGATGCCCCTTACCCATTTATAATGGGTCGTTGTGACAGGGTTGGAAGAATGGGCCTCTTCCAATTTCTTGGCTCTTGTTGAGCAATTTTAATTTTTATAATTTTCTTGATAAAATTGAGTTGACTTTTTTTTGCAAACATTTCTAGCTCTGAGGAAGCAAGTAAAACAAGACAGCTCCTACCTGGGGTGTAGCCAGGGGGCTGAAGGGGAAGGGGTCAGAGGTGATTTCCAAAGCCACACCCATGTTCAGTGGGGAGCTGTCAGCAGCAAGAGCCTCTGCTGCTTTCATTCGAGACGGGGCGTTGACAAGCTCTCCAGTCACATGGCTGTAAGCAGGTATAGGCAGATGCCCAACTGCTGATGCCCACTGTCCTGCTGTTACCTCCTGGTTCAGATGAGATACAGGCCGGCTGCCCAGGAAGAATGCCCGTGTAAAATGACTCCTTGGCAGAGGGTTTGGGGATAATGGTGTTTTGGTAAGCTAATACCCCCCTGCCACACATGGGTGTGTATTACATTTAGAAGAAAAGGATGCCAGCATTTCAGTATTGAAGAATGAAACAAGCATTGAAATGTCTTGATATTTAATTACTGAAATGTAAGCTAAGTTCTGGGGTTAAAAGTCTAAGTGCCTGGACTGAAATCCAGGGACTCATGACCAAATACACCAGCAAGTCTTCCTTTGTGTGGCTTCTCATGTTTTCTTTTACATTCGAGCCTCAGTTTCAGCATCTATACAATGGGCACAATTATTATATCTACCACATAGGGATGCTGTGAGGATTAAATGGGGAAATGGTTGAAGAGTCCTGGCACATATGTACTTGTAAATGCTCATGGTTCCAGTCATTAACTCCTCAAGATAAGAACAGCGTCTTAGTACTTATGATACATATTATTATCCTGTCACAGAAGAAGCACCCAGCATATATTTGCTGAATGAATGAACAGAAGAATGAGTGTTAGGGGACATTAACTGTTTCCGTACATCTACAGATTGCAGAAGAGTTCAACATTGCAACCTGTTCTTCCTGTCACCCCCCTGTGATTCCTATTGATTCACACAAAAAAAGGAATCTAATTACAAACTGTTCTCTAGCTCTGACTACCTTCTCACTTAACAGAATAATTCATTTTCTAATAATTGAATCTGCTCATAGATACAAAATCTACAGCATTTCCCACAAAACAACCTCAATTAAATTAAGTACAAGTAATGGGCCCCCTCACAGATTTTAATGTAGTAATCAAATTAGTTTTGATCCCCATAATTAGAGCCTTATTATTACATATTGTTGGTGAGTAGGTGGCCACCCACCTGGCATTAGTTGGGCAGCTGGCTGTAGTCCTTGTCCCCCAACCTCCATATCTCTCACCAATTCACAGAGCCCTATATCCACAATGAGATGCAAGTTGCTCATGATAAGACAATAAATATTGGTTAAGTAATTGCATGGAAAAAGGGAAGGAAGAATGGGAGGAATGGAGGATATTAGCTTCTCTGCTTAGATAGGAGATAGGAAAGTTCACCAAGGTACTGGGAATCTGGAGGTGTGATTAGTACATCGTATACATAATATTGCCTCAGGCTGACCTAGCTATATTCTGAATATGAATGATCAATTTGCTAGGTGATATGAATAAATATGACTGTGAAATTTCCTTAAGTTTAGTATCTGTCTCCTTTAACTCAAACATCTTACACTAGGCAGTACTTGTGCCCAACACAACCTTTCCTGTTGCTTCCTCTCCGATTTGCTTTGCTTTCTGGTTTCCTGTCTCCTTTTCTCCTTTGTTTCAGAGGTTCTAGTCTTCACCTTGGCCATGCCCCAGCTGAACAGAGAATTCAGTGGTCATCTGATCAAACCAGAGAATAGGTCCCACCCCCTCATCCTCTCTCCTAACTATTTATGGATCTTAGGAGAGCTATTTTTGCCAGCAAAGGTAAAGTTTCTGAAGCTTTCTTTACCCCTGCTATTGCCCGTCATCATTCTGGCTACTGGGATGCAAAGTTCTGAGCCTACATCTGCAGAACTGTTAGAGAAAGCAGGAGACATGGTCCCACCTCTCAGTAGACTCCTGTGGCATTAAAAAATAAATAAATTAAAACATATATATAACTTATTTCAAAGAGGAAGGGAGAGGGAGAGGGAGAGAGAGAGAAACATCAATGATGAGAGAAAATCATATGCTTTGACTGGCAATCGAACCATGACCTCCTGGTTCATAGGTTGATGCTCAACCACTGAGCCACACCGGCTGGGCTCGTGTTGCATTTTGAGTTTGCAATAAGACAGGCAAATTTATCTTGTCTGAATCTTTGGTGGCAAAGATGTGCTACAGGTACGATGTTAACAGACTTTTTATTATGGCTGCTGATTCAATAATGCAGAAGAATCAGTAAATTCCCTGAGAATTTACTTCCCCAAAACATCACCATAATCTATTGCTGGGAAGGAGAATGGTCCCTGTTTCCTGAGAGGGCAAATAATTAGAAGTTTGGCCTCCTGAATTGATCCTAAAACTAGAGGTCTAATATATCCAGATGAAATCCAGGTCAAACTGGCTTTATTTAGCAGACTCAGTCTCCACAGTTTCTTTCATTTCCCTGCCATAGCTGCTATAATATATATGATTTCCATTTTTCTTCAGTCTTGTAGAGTTTTAGCAAGTAATTCTTATTTCTCTCAATAGCATGAGCAGAAGGGGGAGGTCAGGAGCATCAAGTGCACGTGGGAATGGGCTCTGTGATGCACACAGCCAGCATGCTGGGAGCCATGAGGGAGAAGGGAGAACGCTGCTGATGGGAGATGCGTGTCTTTCAGATTGCTGGCATCATCTCGGCTGGGGTTGTGATGATCGCCATCCTTGCCTTGGGGAAGCTGCTGGAACCCTTGCAGAAGGTATAACCCTGCTTCTCAGTACACTGATTGCATAATTTCTCTGCTCTGCCACCAGATAAATCACAGGAGATTTATAAATCATCACATGGAAAACTATTCCCCTGAGTAACACAGCCTTCTCTGTCTCTCTTGGCAGTCGGTCTTGGCAGCTGTTGTAATTGCCAACCTGAAAGGGATGTTTATGCAAGTGTGTGATGTTCCTCGTCTATGGAGGCAGAACAAGATTGATGCTGTAAGTCACCCACTTTTCTCTGAAATAAGATTTGGTTCTTTAAAAAAAAAAAAGATTTGGTTCTCATTTGCTTCCTGCCATATCATTATGTCCCCTTATCTCCTAAGTCTTACTTGCATTTTGGGAGCCCGAGGGCAGTAGTTAAAACTGGGTAGATAGCCAAGGCTTTGAAGTCTTCCACCTGAACTGTGTTTTCTAAGGTCCTGTATCTCTGGGAAGATCCATTTCCAGCAAGAATCCCATTCATATACAGTTTGCCTTCTAAAGCCCAAAACCAACCAACCAAACAAACAACAAACCCTCTAATTTAGAAGGACAAACAAAACAAAGCATGAAGCAAAGCAAAAACAAAGAAAAAATACAAAAAATAATTCTGATGATAATTATTAACAAGGAAAGTTCTTGTTAATAATAATAATTTGTTGATAATAATTCTGACCAAAGTAACCTTCACAACTGTTCTGAGGGATGAGGAAAAAATCAGAAATAAAATTCTTTAGAGTTATGCTCTAATTTAAACCAGAACAGATGAAAGGAATGAGAAAACCCTCTATATATCAATATGGAAAGATCTCCAAAGCAAATTGTTAAGTGAAAAAAATGACCAGTGCAGAATAGAAAAGTATATATAACACATTAAAAGATGGGAAAAACAAAACATGCTTTATAGTCATATTTACTTGTACTTTCAAAAAGACATGCTGGTGAAAAGTGTGCATGTGTGTTGTACACACCCAGACACTCAGAGAGAGAAATAAAAGAGAATACAAACAGGGAGGGAGGATGGACATGGGTAGGGAGGGAGGATGGACATGGGTGGAGAGGGGAGATGTGTGCAAATAAGATTTTTTACTACACACTCTTTATATTAATGTCATTTTGAACATGTTAATATATTACCTATTCTAAAATGAAATTTAAAAATTTAAATAGGAGAGTTGGTCTATATGCCAGTTTCCATTTCTACTTCCATTTAAATATGAAATGAAATCAGAATATAAAAAAAAAAGCTGTATAGTTGACCCTTGAACAATGTGGGGGTTGGGACACTGACTCCCTACACAGTCAAAATTCCACATGTAACTTTAATATATATATACATGCATATTTTATTGATTTCAGAGAGGAAGGGAGAGGGAGAGAGAGATAGAAACATCAATAATGAGAGAGAACCATTGATTGGCTGTCCCCCACACGCCCCCACTGGGGATCGAGCCCACAACCCAGGCATGTGCCCTGACCAGGAAGTGAACCATGACCTCCTCTTCATAGGTTGATGCTCAACCACTGAGCCATGCCAGCCGGGCTCCACATATAACTTTTGACCCCCTCCCTTCCCCACCCAGCCGAAAAACTTAACTACTAATAGCTTACTGCTGACCAGCATTACCAATAACATAGTTGATTAACACAAAGTTTGTATGCTATATGTATTATATATGTACTCTGACAATAAAGTAAGCTAGAGAAAAGAAAATGTTATGAATAAGAGCATAAGAAAAATACATTTATAGGTCTTACTGAAAAAACACACACAAAAAAGCAACAACACATGTACAGTGGACCCACAGTTCAAACCTGTGTTGTTTAAGGGTCAACTATAATTTATTCATGGACAATTGATCTCATTATTTTTTTAAATTTCTTTATTGGTTAAGGTATTACTGATCTCATTATTTTTACATGTAATCCCTCACCTGACGGTACATGATAAATTAATATAGTCCTTTTTATTTCTATTTTTTCTAGGTTATCTGGGTGTTTACATGCATAGTGTCCATCATTCTGGGGCTGGACCTCGGTTTACTAGCTGGCCTTGTATTTGGATTACTGACGGTGGTCCTGAGAATTCAGTTGTGAGTAATATACGACCCAGGTTACCTATATAAAGAACAACCCACCCTGAGATTTCTTATACCATTTTGATAAATATAGTAAAACGACTCCCTTTTATAATAGTTACTATATAGTGTGTGCAAGCACATAGTGAGTGCTCTACACATATTATTATATTTAATCTTCAAAAAAGTCCTGTGCCTAGGTGATATTATTTTCATCCTACAGGTAAGAAAGTTGAAGCTCAGCAAGGTTAAGAACGTTCCTTAAGATCTCATAGATAGTAAGGGGCAGAACCAGGACTTGAACCCAGGCGGATCTCACCCCATAATCCATGCACTCAGTCACAAGCTCTAACGCTGGTGCTCTCCTCTTAGTCATGGTAAGGCCAAAAGGTAATCAATTCAGCAAAAGACTGAGGTTGCTTTGCAGTTTCTTTTTAAAACGAGATGAAGTCTGTGAGGCACTGGGCCCAGGCTCAGGACAGGATAGCTGCTACATGTACTTTAATTAGTTTCTTTCGAAGCTAGTAACCCAGAGTTATGTAACCCAGGACAGGAGACTTTAAAACAGTTCATTGCAGCCAAAATGTATTCAAATCTGTACCCAATAAGCCACACAATTATATGAAGAAAACATAATCATCTTCAGAGTGAAAGCGGCAGAGACACAGTTTAATGGGAAATCACATGGGAGGCCACCTCAAGGGGCATGATTATTGTTGGTTTTGTTTTGACTCTTGAGAGGCATTTGGTGTGAGCGCTCCTGGGTCTATGAAATTGTCTGAAGAGAGCGGGGAAACAGCTTCTCTCCCTCCTCCGACGTTATCTTTCTAGACTTCTGGCCCCTTCTCTGCCTGTGCTTGGGTGGCGAAGGAATAAAAATCCTGGAAAACCATCATCACAGACGTTTTCAGTTTAGCCTAAGCCCACTTTCCTGTTCCACCAACCAGTTCTCTCCCTTCCTCCTCCACTGGCACGTTGGAACCTACAAAAGGCTATTTACTGCCTTGGTGCCCTTACATGGTGCCCAAGGGCCCCCAAGAGTTCAAAGCTCCCAAAGTGCCCTGCCTGCTTCTGCGTAGTAACTCAGGAGCTGTCCTTACCACAGGCTGCCTCTCCTCTGTACGCCTCAGCGTTTACTTCTGGGTGGCTGTGGGTGGGAGAGAGGGTTTTGTGGAGAGAGGCTGTATCATTTATGAGCTTGAAGTTAAAACTCAGCACAGCGCAGTTAGCCGAGGAGAAATGGGTGGCACAGTTTAGCTGCTGAGTAGGTTTGTCTAGGCTTTTAGCCAACAGAATGCAGTATCCTCCACAGTATTTAATTTCCAGTAATTATAAGGCTGGTCCAGAGAGCACATTGCTGAAAGTACCCCAGGCAGACACTCTTTCTTCAGGAATTATCTATTTAGCATATGTCCCCAGTCGCACTGGAAGATTCATGGAATCGATTTGATTGCAGCAGGAACAGGAAATGGGAAGGGCTGGTTTCTGGTCCTCCCGGGTTCCTGTTTGTATAAAAGGAGGCTAATTTGATCACTGCAGACTCTCCATACTTCATCAGAAAATTGCGATGACTGGCAAGTAAGTTCCAGGCCCTGGCACTGTTCCAGGCGCTGAAGACCAATGGGTTAAAGATTGGGGCTGGGCTGCTCCTGCCTTCGGGGCCTTTTCGAACTTCTATGAGTCTCAGTTTACTCACTAATAAAAATGAGGATAAACTGCTGACCTTTCAGCGTTCTGGTGGGACTTAAATAAGATAAAACAGGTGTGAAAGCTCTTTGCTTAGCCTTTAAAATATTAGTGTGATGCTCATTATTCCCCTCAGCCTCAGAAAAGCATCAGGGTTCCCCCTCCTCCTCCAATGGCGCTCAAACACCAGCTGTTCACTTCAGCGTTATCTACGGGAACATGTCATCTGTCCCAAAGCATCAGAATGATGGGCTCTTTTTTTAAAAAAATACATTTTACTGATTTTTCACAGAGAGGAAGGGAGAGGGATAGACAGCTAGAAACATCCATGAGAGAGAAACATCGATCAGTTGCCTCCTGCACACCCCCCACTGGGGATGTGCCCGTAACCAAGGTACATGCCCTTGACTGGAATCGAACCTGGGACCCTTCACTCCACAGGCCAACGCTCTATCCAACTGAGCCAAACCAGTTAGGGCTGAATGATGGGCTCTTTAGTAGCTGTTAATTCTCCTAATTTTTTATAACAAAATATGCCCATTCCCCCCCCCCCACACACACACACCCCAAAAAAATCCTGACCTTAATTTTTCTTTTAGTCCCTCCTGGAACGGTCTTGGAAGCATCCCTAACACAGACATCTACAAGAGTACCAAGGACTACAAAAACGTGAGTGCCTTTGTGAGACATTTGCTGGACTTGGTTTGGGAGCCTGGATTTTCAGGGATTGCTATTTCTCTCCTAGTATGTTAGGGCCAAGGTAGACACAGGTGGGGGGCTTCTGTCAGGAAATTCCAGAAGTCCACTGGGTGTCATGAAAACTTCTTACTCATTGTGCCCTCTGACATCCATGGTTTACATGAATTTCATCCATGCTAGCTGAAGGTCATTTTAATGTCAAACCATTATAAGAAGAATTTTTAAATATAGGTAATTCAGTTGTTTCCAGACATTGAATCAAATTCTATTTCTCTAGATAAATGGGGTCAAAAGGTACACATTTCTAGATATATAACAAATAAGTCATGGGGCTATAATGTGCAGCATGCTGACCATAGTTAATAATACTGTATTACATATTTGAAAGTTGCTAAGAGAATAGGTCTTAACAATTCTCATCACAAGGAAAATGTTATAATTATGTATGGTGACAGATGCTAACTAGACTTATAGTAATGACCATTAGCAATATATACAAATATCAAATTATGTTGTAAACCTAAAACTAATATAATGTTATATGTGAATTATACCTCAATAAAAAGTAAATATGGACAGAGCCTTGGAGACCTCTAGAACAAAATAAAACATGTTGACATATGTATAATGACAGTCCCAAAAGAGGAGGAAAGAGAAAAAAAGCAGATATAATATTTGAATAAATATCAAAATTTCCCCCAAATTGATGAAAAACATCACATTCAAATCCAAAATGCCCACTGAATGCAATTGCTGTACACACAAAGGTCCAGACCTAGGCACATACACTAATACCGCTGAAAGGCAAGGCATTAACAAAAATGTAAAGCAGTAAGAGGAAGAAAAATTCTATTTCTCTGCTATGTAATCCGTATCTTCTACAAAATTGTCTAAAATTCTTGAAACATTTATTTCATTCATTTCTAATAAGAGATTTTCATGTTCTCTGTCACCAAGAACCTATTTGACATTGTGCTCTATCCTTGGAATCGGAAGAAATAATATAAAATACAGGAAATAAAAAACAAAGAAAATAGTTTGCGGCAGCAATCTCTTCTCTGCTATGTAATCGCCATCTTCTTTTCTCCTGTCTAAAATTCTTGAAACATTTATTTCATTCATTTCTAATAAGAGATTTTCATGTTCTCTGTCACCAAGAACCTATTTGACATTGTGCTCTATCCTTGGAATCGGAAGAAATAATATAAAATACAGGAAATAAAAAACAAAGAAAATAAACATCTTACTGATGGGCTTATGATTCCTGCATATAAGATTGCTTAGTGACCAGAAGGGAAAACAAAGATGAAAAAGCACAGAAAGAAAATGAAGAAAACACTAATTTAGCAAAAAAATGGTTTTTTTAATTAAAAAATATGAACCCTAGGAAGTTGTAGTCTAATTTAAAAAAATATGTTTTTATTAATTTCAGAGAGAGAGAAAGGGAGGGAGAAACATCGATGTGAGAAACATCCACAGGCCGCCTCCTGCACACACCAGACTGGGGATCACACCCATAACCTGGGCACGTGCCCTGACCGGGAATTGAGCCTGTGACCTTTCGGTGCACGGGAGGATGCCCAACCAACTGAGCCACACCTGGCTGTAGTCTAGTTTTACCTTAACATTAAAAAAAAAAAAAAGTTGGACACTGAATCTGGAACTCCAGTAGCTGCTACTCAATTTATTTTCACAATCTTCCTCAGTTATATTGAGCCAGGCGCCATTAAGAGCTAAAAATGCTTCTAGAGAATCTCTTGGCTTTGGGTTCTGAGTTCTGAATTCTAGGCCCCAGCTTCTAGAGACCTTGCCCGAGTCTCTCAGCCTCTGAGGGCTTCTGTTTTCTTCTTTGATGCAGTTGGACTATAATTGTTATGATTCCTAAAGACTATACAAGCCTGTAATTCTGTGGGTTTTACTTTTCATCTGGCCACTCTGTGTCAGGGTAAGAACAAGCAAATAACAGCATAACCCCGGCTGGGTGGTTCAGTTGGTTGGAGTGTCGTCCTGTACACCAAAAGGTTGCGGGTTCAATTCCCAGTCAAGGCACATAGGTAGATTTCAGGCTTGATCCCTGGTTGGGGTGCTTATGGGAGGCAACAATTGATGTTACTCTTTCACATCGATGTTTCTCTCTTTCTCCTCACCTTCCTTTCTCTCTTAAAAAACAAAAAAATCAGTGAACATATCCTCAGGTGAGGATTATTTAAAAAAAAAAAAAAGACATCATAAGCCTCAGCTTGTGCAGATCCCCTTGATTTTGCTACTTTTATTTTTTATTTTAAAAGAATTTGGGGGTAAAAAAGGGGAGCAGTGGCATGAACTTGAGGCAACTCATGTCATTGTTCTGAGCTTGTTTTTTTTCATCCAGAAATCAGAGGGTTGAATAATTGCTTTCTAAGGCCCTTTCTAGTATGACCTTCTGTGGGGCTATGGAGGTTCAGGAGTTTGGGTAACCTGTTGCCTCCCAAGTGTGATGAGGCCCCTACTTAAGGATAATTGAGTGATGCTACCCAGCCCCTTCCAGCAATTATAACTCAGCTTCTAGCTAAATAGCCAGAATTTAATTGAATATTTGAGGCCTGAAATTATTTAATCTCAGATAATTTTTTTTATTTTTTTTTTTAATGCTAGGTTGAAGAACCGGAAGGAATGAAGATTCTTAGGTTTTCTAGTCCTATTTTTTATGGCAACGTCGATGGTTTTAAAAAATGTATCAAGTCTACAGTAAGTATTTTATCCCTAGAAATTTGGTTGCTAAGTTCCTTTAAGACAGTGGTTCTCAACCTTCCTAATGCCGCGACCCTTTAATACAGTTCCTCGTGTTGTGGTGACCCCCAACCATAAAATTATTTTCGTTGCTACTTCATAACTGTAATTTTGCTACTGTTATGAATCATAATGTAAATATCTGATATGCAGGATGTATTTTCATTGTTACAAATTGAACATAACTAAAGCATAGTGATTAATCTCACAAAAACAGTATGTAATTATATATGTGTTTTCCGATGGTCTTAGGCGACCCCTGTGAAAGGGTTGTTCGACCCCCAAAGGGGTCGAGACCCACAGGTTGAGAACCGCTGCTTTAAGACTTCATTCATTCTACAGGTATTTATTGGGCTCAAACTAGGCAGAAGGCCCTATACCCTCTCCCCTTTGGGTATGACATTAAGAATTATAACATCCTTGCCTTCGAATAACTAAAGCTCTATTGGGGATAGGAAAAACAAACAACGATAACATATATCTTAAAATCCAGGTAGCAGGAACTCTGCTGGACAAAAACACCAGAGTTGTCTCCAGGCAGAATTGGAGTAACTTCCAAATGAGTAATATAGACGGTACATACTAAGAGTTCATAGAAGGGAGTGGTCCCTGTTAGTTGGAACTTATCAGGCTTTGTGTGGGCAGGAGGGAGATTATATCAGGTGTTTGGGAACTCTGAGAACTGAGAGGAAAAGGTGGGAACATTGTGGGGAGGGCTGCCCAGTTGGAGTAAAGGGTTAGAAAGTATAGAATATGGAAGCAGGAAATTCTGGTCTTGAATTCCATGCTATGCTTCAAAGTTAGGTTTTATCTCTAGATCAGTGTTTTACTACGTGAGTTCTGGGGTGAACTGCTGGTTCAGAGGAACATACATAGATTTTGCAATAATAAAAGGGCTCTTTAATGTCAAGGAAATTTGTAAAACACAGATTTAAAGCTAAAGAAGTTATTTTTTGCTGTTTTGTTTCCTATTGTCTTGGAGTCTTTAATATGCTACTGAGTCTCTCGGTGGGTGGCATAGATGGCCTAGTAGTGGAAACCATGGAAACCTCAAGAATTTCTATTTGGCAGAATGTCTCAAGCCATAATACCACTCGAGAAATAACCTTTCCAGATAACAATTGCCATTAATGAGCATGAGGAACCAGATGTTTTAAGTAACCTGACTTTTATTTTCAAAGGTTGGATTTGATGCCATGAGAGTGTATAACAAGAGGCTGAAAGCACTGAGGAAAATACAGAAACTCATCAAAAAAGGGCAATTAAGAGCAACTAAGGTGAGACAACATCGTTCTTTCCCCCTCTTAAATTCTTATATTTCTCAGTGAAAATGAAAGCAACTAGATTGTCTAAAGTTAAATCTACCCCCTTTGGTACCCAGATGTGTACATACATATGTCAGACAACAGCTGAGTTGTTCCTGTAGGCAAGAGGGCATGGGGGGAAATAAAATTAAATAAGCAAGAGAAAACATAAGGTATGACTTCTTTTTCCATTGTAAAATTAAACCTTATTTTTACTGAGAGGAACAAAATAATTCCATTCAATGCCATAAAGTGATAATAGAAGGCAATACGCTCATTAACTTTTAGAGCTCTTCCTTTCTGTTGTCCTGCCAGTGTATCTCCTGGCCACTTCCACAGTCTTCCAGAATCAAGTTTCCGGGCTCTTCTGCTTTTCCACTTTTCTTCCTAGAGAACATCAACATGTAGACTGAGGTGAACCTCATTTCTTAAGAGTTCATTCCCTCCATGTTTTGCTTACCAAGGAACAACGTGTAGGATTTTTAATTGATTTGGAATAATTGGTTGAAAACTATCCCAAATCATTGGCAATGAAGTTGTATTTTCTTTGTTTAGAATGGCATTATAAGTGGCGCTGGTTCATCAAATAATGCTTTTGAGCCTGATGAAGATATGGACGACCCAGAAGAACTTGATATCCCAACCAAGGAAATAGAGATTCAAGTGGATTGGAATTCTGAGATTCCAGTGAAAGTGAATGTTCCCAAGGTGCCAATCCACAGCCTCGTGCTTGATTGTGGAGCTGTATCTTTCTTGGATGTTGTTGGAGTGAGGTCATTGCGAGTGGTAAGGCTACGTGTTTTGAATTATAGATTAGGAGCTTTTGGCAATAGTAAAACCATATGGGTTGCCCATTCTTACAAAAAGGACGATTGATTGTATAGGCTCTGTACTCTTTCTAGAGGAATGCTTTTGTAGTCGTGTAATATTTTAAAGCACAGGCTATGGGGCCAGACCACCTGGGGTTGAATCCTGGCTCTACCGCTTGCTGCAATGGGACTACAGGCAAGTTGCTTAATCTGTCTGTATCTCAGTTATGAGGATAATGACAGCGCCTATTACACATGGCTTTTATGAAAATTAAATAAGCATATATATGGTTATTTATGGTTTAGAACAGTATCTGGCATATAGCCACCCCTCGGCAAATATTAACATTTATTGTGTTTTCTGAGAATAAATAGGAAAAGGGATATGAAAAAGAAGGAAGTTTAATGTTAAGTATTATGTTTTCATTTGTTATGTGAGCAGCAGTAGAATGGGGAATGCGGGGTACATGGTAGGACTGGAGAAGCGAGGCATTATTAAAAGGTTAGAGCAGGAAGCAGTTCAGGCATCTAGGAAGTCAAAGGGCTGAGGAACATGTAGGACAGGAACATTCATGATATCAGACACCACTTATGCAAGGTCGGGTTCATTCTTTCAACAAAGATATGTGAAGTGCCTAATATGTGCCAAGCACTCAGACAGGCACGAGAGACAAATGATGAAGTAGTCATAGTCCCTATCCTCACAGGACTAAGCAGTCTAGCCGGGAAGGCAAACATTAAGTAACCTTTTAAATAACAACTGTACTAAGTGTTCCAAGGCAGACAAACTGGGGTCTCAACTTGCTCAGGAGTGTCAAGTTCAAGTAAAGTTTCAGGTAGGTATCCGACAAGTCAGGCAGAAAAGTAAGCAGGTTAAAGACACCAATAATCAGATGTAATAATATGAAACTGACCCTCAACTGAGGTTTATCTTTGCTGGGGCTTCTTGGCTACTTCTTCAAGGCCAGGAAATTATTCAAGGGTCGCAGGTACTAGGCAGGAAGGTAGAAAACTGATTATACTTGACACACACAAAAAAGTGAAAAAATGCTGACAGCTTCTCTTCCAGTTCTCTTAGCAGACCTGATCATTAGCTCATTTAAGAGCATACTCTTGTTCTTCATTGTGCATTTTACTCTAGGCACTGGCTCAAGTGCATTGTAGAAATTGTGTTGGCCAAAGGGTTTAAGGAATTACTTTGGGGAAGAGTCTTTATTTAATGCCAGAATATTTTACACACCTAACAAATAATTGCTTTCAAATGCTATAAAGACAATTGTGAAAAATCCAAACTGTATACTTGCATAGAGGTCTTGTTCTTCTCCCCAGAAATTTCATGTTCCATTTTACTATTGCCCATAGGTCTTGCATCTTAATTTTTTAAATTAAGCTTTGCATTTTGAGATCATTGCAGATTCCCATAAAGTTGTAAGAAATTATACAGAGAGATCCTTTGTACCCCTTACCCAGTTTCTCCCAGTGCTAACATCTTGCAAAACTATTGTCTAAAATCACAATCAGGATACTAAGACTGACACTGTCAAAATACAGAGCCCTTGGTTTTTAGGTACGTTTTTACATTCAGACTCTGGTGGCCGCATTTCTACACCCGTATATCACGTAAAGTTGTAAGAAATTATACAGAGAGATCCTTTGTACCCCTTACCCAGTTTCTCCCAGTGCTAACATCTTGCAAAACTATTGTCTAAAATCACAATCAGGATACTAAGACTGACACTGTCAAAATACAGAGCCCTTGGTTTTTAGGTACGTTTTTACATTCAGACTCTGGTGGCCGCATTTCTACACCCGTATATCTTCCACTCAAAGATATAAACTCATGCTCATGTCTCCTGTCTGCAGGGGCTGTATTAGGAAGCTCCTGAACTCCCTTCTTTTCTTCCTTCCACAAATATTTATTAAGCACATCCGCTGTCAAGTGCTGTGCTGTTGAGCACTGGATGTGGCTACCTCTCGAGACAGGTCTTGTCATCCCCAATCATATCATCACTGTAGGTTGAAAACCTCTGTGGTTTCCCAATAATGAGCTTTCCCCAAAGTCTTGTTTAACCATGAAAGTATTGAAGTTTCTCCTGAGCAAGTGATTGAGTGCTACTGAATTATGGGCAGGTAAAGTTACTCAAATTCTCCTTTTTAAAATTTTAGGTTGTCAAGGAATTCCAAAGAATTGATGTAAATGTGTACTTTGCATCGCTTCAAGGTAAATGCATATACAGTGCATATCTATCTATAAGACGTTCTCCTATCTTGGATACATCATGACCAAAGGCCTTAAAAAATGATTTTTTATTGTGATAAAAAATGTATAACAACATTTGCTATTTTAGTCACATTCAAGTGGCATTTAATTCAGTACATTTACAATGTTGTGCAACCATCGCAACTATCTATTTCCAAAACTTCTCATCGCCATGAACCAAAACTCTACCCATTAAGCACTCACACTGAGGGCCTTTTTCAACCGAGGGAGATATTACTTCCAATTCGTGCCTTAAAGCTATAATGCAAGGAGACCGATGTCCTCACAGCAGTGCCAGATCACCATGGAAACTTTGTCCTAGGAAGAGCAGAGCTGGAGATGACTTAGGTCCCTTAAAACTAGAGGACCCTCCAGGGTATGAGTCTGTCTGTGAATGTAAGAAAGTATGTGTGTAGGAAGATACTGATGCTTAGGCTGAGTTCTCTAGAAACAGAGACTGAGGTAAGGATTCTTGCACAAGTGATTTACTGAGATAGTACACCCTGGAAAAATTCATGAAGGAATGAGAGGAGCGGGATAGGGCAGGAGAAGAAGCTGGACAAAGATATGGTTGCACAACTCTACCTTACATGAAAGGACCTGGAGAGTATTATGCTACATGAAATAAGCCAGTCAAAAAAAGACAAGTGTCACATGATCTTGCTCAAATGTGTAATCTAATGAACAAAATAAACTGGTGAACAAATAGATCCAGAGACATAGAAGCATAGATTAGACGACCTGACTCCAACCACACACCATCATCCTGCAGAGTGATTAGCTCTACCTCCTCTTCATCTCTAGCACCTTCTTAGCCCTGACATAAAGAAAGAACTCAACCTCACCCCTGTCAGAATAGCTATCATCAACAAATCATGTAATACTTCAACAATAAAGATTAAAAAAAAATTTTTTAAGTCTTCCTTAGCTTAATTTCACAAGGAGCACACAGCAGGAAAAACACCTGAGGACTATTCTTCCTCGAGTCCAGGGAGCTGGCCTATTAACCCCCACCTCCATGTCAGTCTGTCAGTGGCTGCAGGCCATGCAAGGATGGAGGTGTAACCTCCCAGGCCTTTTCAGGTGAGAGGGTTCCCATTGGCCCAGGAAAGGTCTCCAGAGAAGGCCACAGCTATGAACCATTAGCAGCCAGAATCACAGCAGCTGGAGGATGGGGACACTGGCAAAGGGGACCTGGTGAGGAACCAAGGCCATCTACTACATACAACCAGTTGTGGTATAGCCATGCCATGTGCTACTGGAAAAGAAACTTGGTGTAGAGCAGGGTCAGATTTTGGAACTGAGAAGAAAGAATTAAAAGGAGGAGCTGTCAAAACTTAGTATTGGTTGATGTTATAAAATATCTTTTCCTAGAGATTAACTAAACATTCTTTCTTTCTTTTGAAGATCACGTAATAGAAAAGCTGGAGAAATGTGGTTTCTTTAATGATAACAGAAAGGATATATTCTTTTTGACTGTGCATGATGCTGTTCTCCACGTACAGAACCGAGTTAAATCTCAAGAAATTCAAGATTCCATTTTAGAAACGGTAAACATGTCACCTTTCGACATATGTATCTTTCCTGAACTATCATGATTTCTATAAATGGCAAAAATTCCACAAATTTAGCTTTGAGTCTCAGGCTAGTAGGATGTTAAGCCATCTGGTAAACTTCTCAGAGCCTCAATTTTCTCACCAGTAAAATGGGAGTAAAAACATTTACTTTGCTGGGCAGATATGAAGACTGAACATGATAGTTTATAGGAAAGTACCTGGGAGCCCCTCATACATATTAGTTCTATAATGTGCAGGTTTACTAATGAAGGTAGACTTTAGCTGGAGTGCCTTTTTAGAATATAGGCACTGAATCTCAGAGCTTCTGGAACTTGTATATACAAATGCAGTTTAAATTCTCAGCACTCTAGAAACTCTTGATGATAAATGTCTTTAAATAGGATCCAGTAGGTCATAAGTGATCTTTGAAAATGAAAAAAATTAAAAGCCATGAATTATCCCCATGAAATAGAATAAACCCCCATTTCCTGGGGACTCCTTATTTTGTCGTCCTCTTATCCAATACCTGGTGGGCATTCTGGTACAAGAACCTCTTCTCTCACAGATGAATTTGGGAAATGAAAACAATATCTATGAAAATAACAATCATAATTATTCCAGTGATACAGTCTACTATAGTTTAAATTGCTTCTCCCCTCCCCCCTAAAATTAAGGTAGATTCTTATTGTAAACTGGAAGTTAATGTCTGAAGTAAAAAAACTAATTTAGAAAATAATAGCATATTATTCTTTTAAGATATAGTTAGTGGAGAGATTGCTCTGCTTAATGCTGCTGGAGAAAATACTAGTCCTAAATACCAAGATCTGGACATTGAATACAAAAAAGTAAAAAAAGCAGCAAAACCACAAATCTAAAAAAAAAAAAAAAAAAAAAAAAAAAAAAAACAAAAAAAAAAAAAAAAAAAAAAAAAAAAAAAAGCTACATGCAAAATGCTTGTCTTTGAAAACTCATAAGCCTTTTTCTATCTAGCTTAGAATTTTCTAACCCACGGGTAAAAACAACAAAGCAGGATCATGTAAAGTATCTAAAAAAAAGTCCCTCATTAAAAGTAAAATAGAATTGCCCTGGCCAGGTGGCTCAGTTTGTTGGAGCATTGTCCTGTACACCAAAAGGCTGCAGTTTGATCCTGGGTTGGGGCTGTACCAGAGGCAACTGATTAATCTCTCTTTCTCTCTCTCTCTCTCTCTCTCTTATCATTAAAAGCATATCCTTGGGTGAGGATTAATTTTTAAAATTTCAAGTTCTTTCTCAACATGAAAAGTTATTTTGTTATTTGTTCTTACCCAAGATCTCAGATCCCACAAATGCCACAAAAGCCACTAACCAACAGTGCCCCACCAGTGTTAGACTCAAGATTGCTTGTAATCAGGGAGGCATTGTGAGTGGCTGGGATGGATTTTTTGACCCTGAACAAAGGTCAGACTGAGTTATAACTGGGTGCTTATGTACTTACTGGTTCACTGAAAAATGGGCTGAGCACTAGTGGTAGCTTCTCAGGTCAGGAACTTACACTTCTGTGTCCCCTCAGTATCTAGCACAAAGCCCTGGATATGGCAGATGGATAGTAAATGATGATAAGCCCTGCCTATGGCACTTTCCTTTTCTTCAGGAAGAATAATTTGTATTTCAGGCATATTGTGGATGCAGTGATATGACCCTCTCCCTATCCCTTCATATGACAAACACAAGGACTATCCAAAGAGAGTCCCAACTTGTAGTTACACCTATCCATTATGTCCGACCATCTGCACAGGGACTGAAGTCTCTAATTCATGTCCACACTAGCAGAGAGATTGGATTATTGATTTGTGAGTGAAAAGTAGCTAAAAGTGAAATGTCACTCTTATCTTGATAAACATCTGGAATTGCTTTGGGAATATCCTTTATGCACAAGACAAAGTCCAAACTCTTATTGGTTTCCTCTGTTATTGATTACTGCTAAGACGCAGAACTTTCCTGAACAGCCAACTTCATCCATAGACATGGGCTTCCACCTCTAATGAAATTAATTACCCATCCAATTTAACTTGGGACTGTTTATTGTCGTCAGTCATGAGCCCATTCAGTGCGTGCTCAATGCTGTGCTAAGTGCTCTTAGTTTAGCCCTTGAAATAAAGACGCGATTGACTGCTGGATCATTCAGGCAGGCACGGCGACTCCTAAGAGGCATGCACTTCAGAGGCTGGGGAAGAGAGTGGAAATGGAGGCTAACCATGGAGAACTATACCAGTTCACACTTGAATGTGAAAACATGGTACAGGGAAAATTAGAAGTGAGAAATACAAAAGGGCAAGAGAGCTGAAAAAGATTTTGAAGGATGTAGATTATTATAAATGAGAAGCACCGGCAGCGCTTCAGGTCATTTTCAGTGGAGTATCAGGGGGGATGATGCTATTATTTTTCTCATAAACATTTTCTGTTCTCTTTGTCAAGATCTCCCTCATCCAGGACCATAAAGATCCTCTTGAATTAATGGAAGCAGAGCTGATTGAAGAAGAACTTAACGTCGAGGATGAGGTATGAGCATTATTTCCTTTCAAAGAAAATAATTTGGATTAAATCTTGAATAGAGTAATACATATAGTGACTATGTCTGATACAAACTAGAGAAAACATTTTTTAAACCAAGACCCAAAGGCGGGGAGAAAAGACCCAAAGGATGGCTTATGAGAAAGGGGAAAATGGAAAACAAGAATTTTCCCTTGAAGACATTAAGAACTTGGGGACCTTCTGCCCCCAGACATATAGGATCAGCAACTGGAAGCTGCCGACACACCGGTCCTGATTTTATGCCTAAGCATCCGAATACTTTTTCTTCCCGAGATTTCAGGAGTAGAGGAAAGGTGATTAGAGTGCATTTCTAACCCAGGAGTTTCATAAGCTTCAGAGATAGTATGTGAGGAACAGGGACCTCATGATAATGACTTAGAAAAGACTGAGTCTATGTATTTCTGTTGCCCTTGGGGACATCAGTCAATTCCTAGGAAATCTGACTGCAACTTGTTATCTGAGTGAACATTGTGGCTCCACCCCTGGGCCTAACAAAAGAAGATCAGAGAAATTGAAAGTTGAAACATGACTTAGAAATCAAGTAGTGCTCACACAGAAATCCCTCTACAGCACGTCTAAGGATGTTCTCTCAGCTTTTGGGTGAACGTTTCCAGACATTGGAAACTAGTAGCTTTTTAAAAATATATATATTTTTATTGACTTCAGAGAGGAAGGGAGATAGAAACATCAGTGATGAGAGAGAATCATTACTCGGCTGCCTCCTGCACGACCCACACTGGGGATCGATTGAGTCCGCAACCCAGGCATGTGCCCTGACCAGGAATTGAGCCATGACCTACTGGTTCACAGGTCAAAGCTCAACACTGACTGGGCAGCAACTAATAGCTTTCCAGGAAATTTGTTACATGATTGGAAATCTCCAAGAGTTCGTTGTGCTTACAAAACTAAATTTGGCTTTTCTCTAATAACTGGTGGCTGAGATCAGCCTTTTCTAGCGATACAAACCCTCCCATGAACAGCCCTTAAATATTTGAGAGTATCTTTGAGGTCTCCACCAGACTCTGCTCCAGGTGGGACTCCTCCAGTTCCCTTTACCATTCCTGATAGACACACATTTGGCATGGCTTCTCTGGCAAAGAAGGGGACACAACACCGTAGATAGGGTTAGGCTAATATGGAGATTACGCAACCATGACTTACCTTGGTCTCATCAAGATGTTTCTATTACTATGACTTAAAAATGTGTTTATTTTCATAATAGCTACATCAAAATCTTTGCTTTTGTTGAGCAGGGGTCAACTAAAGACTTGGGCATTTTCACATAAATTGTCATCCAGCTGGGTTCCCCATTTATATTTATGTAATTGGTTCTTGACCCCCTGGTGCAGGACTACACATTTCTGATAGATTATATCTTGTCTGTTCCGTTGAAGAACATCCTTTTGAATGCTGAATCTATAAGCTGAATCTATCATCCAGCATATTAATTACGCACCCCCACTGGTGTCATATGCAAATCTGATAAGCATGCCTTATTCCAGGTCCTGATAAAAATGTTGAGAAGCATAATATTCAAACCCCTATGGTAAAATCAGGCAGTGAGGAGGACAGGCTGAGAAGACTTGCGGAGGAAATACACTGCTAGGGTGAAAACTGGAGGTCCTACATCTTAGCCCATCAGCTTAGTGAGCCCAGGAACATCATCTCTGGGTAGTAGTTTATGACTATGGATAGAGGGCCAACTTAGTTGAGTACAAACTCATATATCAAAATTTGTACTTAAAAAAATTCCACATTATATAGAAGTATTTTTAAAAATTTATCTTTATTATTGAAAGTATTACAGATGTCTCCCTTTCTCCCATTGACCTCTTCTACCACCCTGCCCTTTTCCTCCCCCCGACTTTCCCCACACTATTATATGTGTCCATGGGTTATGCATATAATGCTTTGGTTAATCTCTTCCGGCCCCCCTCCTCACTTCCCTCTGAGATTCATCAGTATGTTCCATGCTTAGAAGTATTTTTGATTGCCATATAACAAGATCATTCAGGTAGAATTCCTGTAGAGAGTGAGGCAGTATGCAGAGTGGTTTTAAGGACATGGACTATAGAACCAGATGGATTTGAGTGCAAACCTTGATTCTGCTACTTACTGGCTATGTAGCCCAGGGCAAATTACTTACCTGTCTTCATGTAAAATAGGAAGAATAATTCCTCAAAGAGTTGTGGGAATTAAAGGATGTGTATTAAGTGCTCAATAATTAGTAATTATTGCTTTTAAATAAATCTAATTAAATGATGATGAGTTACAAAATTAAGTTTTTACCCTATTTTTATCATGACAATATATAACTAAGATGAGCAAATGCAAGCAACCAACACTAACATTTACATATTTGTAAAAAGACTGAAGGAGAATTCAGTCGTATTAACACTTTGTTTCCCCTTTGTTTCCACAGGCTATGCGTAGCCTTGCTTCCTGAAAGCGGGCTCAGGGGCCACGATGAGCAAGGACTGCAAGGCAGAGTTCAACCACCAATGTCATTCTATGCAAGTGTTTTCTGCATCGACTACTTCTTTGGACTTGAAACACTCATTCATTTTCCATTCGATTTTTAAAATATACATATTTTTATTGATTTCAGAGAAGAAGAGAGAGAGGGAGAGAGCGATAGAAACACCAATGATGAGAGAGAACCATCGATTAGCTGCCCCACACTGGGGATCGAGCCCGAAACCTGGGCATGTGCCCCAACCGGGAATTGAACCAAGACCTCCAGTTCATAGGTCGATGCTCAACCACTGAGCCACACCAGTTGGGCCCATTAGATTTTTTAAAAACCTTTGTGTGTGTTTTTTAAACATCTTAACCATTAAAAGAAAGAGATTTAAAATAGTTTCTAGGCTTTATTTATAAAATAAATAGCTTACCTCCAAAATGTGTAAAATGGTGAGGAGAATTACCCTGGCAATGTAACAATGTCTAGCTAGGACCTGCTTATGTCATGCTGCTGTACCTCTGACACATTGGCTAACACTGTTCATGTGGGAACTGGGTACCTCTGTTCAGTCGGGATAAGTGTGACCCAACAGCCCCTGTGGGCAGTTGAGCCAGGAATGATCATCATGAAAACATTCCATTTCTGACCGGCCTGCATCCCCATGAGCTGCACTGAATCACAGGGTGAGGGCCCACTGAGTAAACGCTGATATAGAATTGTTAATGCATTTATCAATAAAGGCCTTCAAAAATCACTTCTGGTAAACACGTCAGAGTTTTTAAAATGCAAATTTGGTTATTACTTAATTATGAATGTTACAGTGACCATATATGTAACCAGAATTCAGAATCAAGGTCCACTTCAAAGCTGCAGAACTAAACTGATATATTTTAAAAGCATTGATTTAGAGAGGTGAAGCAGTAAGAAGATTATTGTGGTTTATCAAAATCACCTTTTGATATGATAATCATGGATCACAATTAGGATCAAATAAAATATATGAAAGACTATCTCTGCCTTAAAAATGCAATTTTAACTTAGTTTATAGAAATAATCATTGTGTAGAGTTACATAGCGGTATGGTCTATTTAAAACCTACTACAAAAATTGTGTTATTTTGAACAAAAAACAATTTTGATATGTTTGTAAGACTGTGGTGATTAAAATAAGTTTATGTTTTTCTCTAAAATTTAGCAGTATGTAAAGTAAGTGATCTTTAACTGAATTCTGACCACCTTTCAAAAAAATCTAAAAAGTAAATAATTTGGATATAACTCTATGTTTAAAATGAGTTTTTTAAGACAGAACAGTCTACATGAACTCAATAGCAAAAGAAAAAATGGTTTGGAATATTTACATCGAAAATGTTTAGGTTTTTAAAAATCCATATTTTGAGCCAGAAAATATGTTAATTTTACTTAATCTTTTCTGACTGCCAACAATTTTCTAGGCATTATATATAATACATAAGCTGTGGTTCTGGGGACTATTCCCATATACAGGGTGTCCCCCCAAAATGTATACACACTTTAACAGCTGATAGTTCAATTTTGAAAATGAAATGTATTTTAATAAACACTGCCTTTATAATTATTCAAAGTGTGTGTATACATTTTGGGGGGACACCCTACATTTCATGCTCAAGTAAATGAAGTTGTACTGCATTTCTAGGGAAAAATAAACACTCAGGTCCCCAACGGACACAATGTCTTACATGGTTGAGAATTATATCCTACCTTTGGCACAGATGTGGGAAATTCCCAAATCCAAAGGCAGCATGTCTTACCTCTGTTTTTTCTTATATAAATGAGAAACAAGGTCTCTACTTCTGAAGGAATATCATCAGTGAGCATACCAAATTGGTTAAAAGAATCGTCATCACCATCCCCACCCCCATTCTGCACATTGGAATTTGAATTAGTTGTAATGGATTGTGATGTTACAATATTCTTTCATGCTCATGGGTTATTCTGTCTTTAATTGACTTAGAAAAGATTTCTCCCCATGCTGGGTACAGTATAACCAGGACTATGTTATCTCATTTTCACAGTAATACCTGCTTATAATGGCAACAAATCATATCTCTAAAGAGTGAATATAAAAGTCTTGCAGAAAATGGATGAATACCTCTGTTCAATAAAGGAAATATGCACTGCTTATTTTTTTTATTAGTTGAAGGAAATAACCAAAGTAATCCTTTACAATAAGGCTAGAGTTTTGTGAAATCCTGGTTCCCTTTGTGACTATATAAGACCAGGGTATTTGACTAGTTTCCCAAGCAATAGGAATACTGTCTCTTCCATGCATTTTTAAATAATATACATATTTTAATTCTGTATTGCCAATGGAAAATTTACTTGAAATTAAAATTGTTTTTTGTTATGTTTTTAACCTATAAAAGAGTCCAGTGTTGTACATGAATTTCAATAAATAAAGATATCAAATTGTACATTTGGAAATTACTGCACATATTTCTTAAATTAAATGTAAAGTTATCTTTTAAATACTCTACTGTGTCCCTTCTGAACAAAACTATTAAATATAATTAAAAATGCTAAATTTTAAGTTTGCAATTACTCTTATCACTCAGGCAAAAAAAAAGCACTGACGGCATTAAGGAAGGGAGAGAAATAAAAAAGGAATTAATTGAAGAAACAGAAAAAAAGGAGGGTTAAAATAAAAGATGGAGAGAAGAAGTCAGGAAGAAATAGGAATAATAAAATTTGGTTGTGGGCAAAGAAATTCAAATAGAGGATTAATTTCAATACAATCATTTAAGAACTCAGATAACTTAGCAACACTCCTCCCATACTATCTTGTGATTCTTGGTCCCCCTTACGGGGCTCTATTTTCTTCCCACATAATAGTTATCACCTTCTAGAATGCTCTAGAATTCACTTAATACTGTTTATTTTCTTCCCAGGCCTCCTCCCCTATGCTAGAACTTAGGCTTCACTAGGGCAGGGTTCTTTGTTTTATTCTTGGACATATACCAAGCACTAGAAGAGTGAAGAGTGCCAGGCACACAGTAGGTGCTTAATAAATACTGTTGGAAGACCGAAATAAGCTGCAGTGATGCTAAATAAGGCCAACATAGTTAGTGGATGGCAGTCGCCTGCGCGTATAAGACATTCAGAGTTTCCTGGGCTTCTCAGGCCTACTCTAGCACTCGCAGACTCTGTTCATTGTGAATCTGCTAAGTTGCCCACTTCATTCTTTTCTTCAGGAACATCTTTGGACCCGGACACAGAGGAACAGGATCTTCTAGCTTCAAGGCCATCTCTAATGCACTATTTTATATCTTAGATCAAGTACTCCAGTATTCTGAGTCCCTCCACCCTTAAAAAAACTTTATATTTTGAAACACAGATTCACAGGAATTTGCAAAGAACGGTACAGCAAGCTTCCCATGCACCTTTCACCCAGCCTCCCCCAATGTTAACATCTGGCATAACTGCAGTGCAACATAAAACCCAGGAAATTGGCATTGGTACACACCATAGATCTTATTCATATTTCACCAGTTACACATATACTCATTTGTGTGTGTGTGTGTGTCTATGTAATTTTATGCCAACTATAGTTTCATGCAAACACCACCACATTCAAGATGCTTAACTGTACCATCAGCACAAGACTCCTTCTGAGGGCCCTTTTTAAAAAGCACTGCAAGGACAGATACACCTGTTCACATCCCAGCATCCCAGACTTATGGCTGGAGCTGGAGGAGCCCCTCTCAGATGAATACTTCCTATGGCCAGGACAAGTTGAACACCTACTCTTCTATTTTAGAATTTGTTTGTGATTTGCACTTGTATTCATTACCAGCCCAGTCATGGAGGGGCTCTCGGCCATTCAGGAGGAGCATCTGAAGGTCACCCTTCAGAGAAAAAGAAAGGCACAAGTTCTTGACAACCAGCCCTGCAAGTTGGTGGAAACTCTTTGGAAGGGAGACCAGGCATGGCGGTTGTCTTAGTTCTCGCTGCTGCAACACATTACCAAAGACTGGGGGCTGAAACAACACACATTTATTCCTCTCAGTTCTGGAGACTACAAGTCAGCTTTTGGTGAGTGCCCTCCTCCTGGTTTGAGAGGGCCGTGTTCTTGCTGTGTTCTCACCTAGCTGGCTCTCTGGCCTCTTCTTATAAGAGCACTAATCCCATCATGAGGGCTCCACTCTTCTATTCACCCCACCTCCAAACACCATCACTTTGGGATTATGATTTTGAGATAGAAATTTTGGAAGGGGACACATTTGAGTCATTGCTGCTCTCTTCAAGACACCTGTGATCTAGGTGGCACTGCCGCACATGAGGACGGACTCTGATCTCTGCGAGTTGATCAAAGTAGTCAACCTTATCCCATCCAGGTGAATTCACTTCCCAGCTCATCAATTTGTGGTAAATCAGGCACATCAGGATCCTGTAACCCATTCCCCCACGCCTATACCATACACAAAGGAGGCCTGGCCATCCTTCGATCCCCTGCAGAGAACTACAGAGGTGAATAGAGAGGTCTGGACCATTCGAACACACTGGGGAGCTCATGACCTTTCTCTAGTAAGCTCCTAATTAAGTGGGTAAGGGAAGGAAGTGGTGAGAAATGAGGCTGGGAGGTGGACTGGAGCCAGATTATGAGGGGCCTTGTATACCACATTAAGGATCTTGAATTTTATCCTCAACTCTAGTAAGAGATAAGGGCAAAATGGCCGGGTTACATTACTTAGCTAATCCAGTCAACTGACCTGGATACCTAGAAATAGATTCAGAAGGTGTAATTAAAGTAGAAATGAATGAAGCTTTTGTTGTTTAGTTTCCAAGGAGAGAGTAACAGATGGAGATGGACATATTAGCTTTTGTGATTTAGAAAAAACAAGCCTATTCCCTGGATGTGATTTTATTTCTCCAGTTTTATCCTTTTAAATACAATTTTAATATTCTATTATCTATAATGATATGAGGCATTACTTTCATAATTAGAAAAATATGTGTTATATTGAAGCACTTAGGGCAGAAACAGATACTGATTTGAGATTGTAGAGTTAACATTTCCTTATAAACGTGCTGCTGTGTCTATGTAAGAGTCATTGTCTTCTCTGGTTTTACTTGCTTGTAAACAGAAAGTATTTTTGGTTCTGAAAACAATGGAAGAAGTGATTGCTTAATATTTCTGTTTAAACCAGTTATTAAATGTCTGTGACAAAATACAAGGTCTGGCAAAGGAAAGCCCTGTGCTTGCTGTCACTTTCTCCCAACGAATTCAAGGTCTTAAACCCTAGGGCAGGGGTTGGCAACCTTTTTGTGAGTGCGTGCCAAAACCAGCAAAATCTCTGACTCAAAATCCTTCTGCGTGCCAACCCTAATTTTTTGAGAACATATTACGCCTACTTGATATCTCTTAAGGTGTACGTATGTGAAGAACCTTGAAGAAATAATAAAATTCATTCGAGCGACAAAAACACAGTATATGATGATGAAAAATACATTTATTTTTTAATGTATACATGTACACTGATAGTCCGACAGAAAACTTTATGACTCCGTTTGATATTATCAGTGGAACTTTTGCTGCTGCATCACTGATGACAGAGGTTTTACATCAGGTTTATATTTCGTGACCTTCAGAGATATGCACGAGCTACTACTTTCATCCGTCAGGCTACTCCTATTACGAGACTTAACAAAATTCATCACTGAGAACAAAGATTCACAAGCATATGTGGATGAAACCAAAACACTGGTCAGATCTAGGAAGGCAGGGAGAGTTAAGGCAGAGGCATAGAAATTGCTCTTCCCCTCTCTCGTCAATCCATGTCTATGGTCTTTAAGATAACTTGTTATGCAAAATTATTTATTTATCTAAGATGTACCTACACTGAATTTATCTGAAAAATAAAAAGGTTGATATTAAGAAAAAAATTGTAAATGGAAGAATATAAGAGAGGGTTTCGCGTGCCAGCAAAAGTTACTGGCGTGCCATGTTTGGCACGCGTGCCAGGGGTTACCCACCCCTGCCCTAGGGAGTGACACTCCACTCTTATTTACTGCAGCTCCTTCCTCTCTACAGTCAGTGGTTGGCCTAAACAGAGACACAGTCAGCCACACAGTGTGAGAAAGCTCAGGATAAAAATCTGTACTCAGGGGAGAAATCACATGAAGGCCAAATTGCCTGCTTAAATAGCTAAGGCTAGTTTCTCTCTTTAAAAACATTTTTTAAAATTGATTTCAGACAAGAAGGGAGAGGGAGAGATAAAAATGATGAGAGAGAATCTTTGTTTGGCCACCTCCTGCACATCCTACACTGGGGATTGAGCCTGCAACCCAGGCATGTGCTCTGACTGGGAATCGAACCATGACCTCCTGGGTCACAGGTCAACACTCAATCACTGAGCCATGCCAGTCAGGCTAGCTTCTCTTGTTAGTATCATTTGCACACACCCTCCCCCTACCCCTACCCCTTTTTAGGACATAAGTTTTCCAATCAGTTCCTTATTCATTCATTGGTAACAGTGCACCTATTTTCTGATAGGCACAGAACTTAAGAGCTGGCTATCCAATGAGTGGTAAACAAAACAGACAATCTCTGTTCTCATGAAACATATGGGAGATGGTAATAAAACATCCCCCAAAATATATGACAACTCCTTCTGGTAGGGGCTTCAAAGTAACAAATGGAGGGCCTTCTGTTACAGATAATCACAGAGTGGAAAGGCTCTGCTCTCTATGAGGAGGTGGTATTTAAGGAAAGAATTAGCATGCACAGACCTGGGGGAGAATTGTCCAAGCAGAGGGAACAGCATAGTAAAAGCCCCAAGATAGCAAAGATCTCAGCTGAGAAGGGGGTTGTCTGGAATGGAAAGATCAGCAGGACTGGGATGTTGCCAACACAGGGTCCTAAAACTCAAGAGTTTGTAATGGAAAGGTGTTGAAAGGCTTTAGGCTGGGGAAAAATATGGCCCGTTTTGTGTTTTTGAAAGATTACTCTGTTTGTGTCTGTCTGCAGAGTAGTTCTTGAGAGATACATGAGGATCTGGTCATTTGGGCTGCTTATAGGGAAAGGAACTCAGTGGCTGGGATGGGCGGGAGGGAGAAGTTTTACTGGAGACCCTTAATGAACTTGCTTTTGAAGGCATTATGTATATTCCAATACTGGAAGCAGGAACAAGAAGAAGGCTATTGCAGATGTCCAGGACAAATCTGAGACATACTCAGGAAAACTTGGTGATCAGATTGTGGGAGTGAGCAAGAGGGAGGAATTAAGATGATCCCTCCCCTAGCCGGTCTGGCTCAGTGGATAGAGCATCGTTCTATGGACTGAAGGGTCCTGGGTTCAATTCTAATGAAGGGCACGTGCCTCAGTTGCAGTATTGATCCCTGGCAGGGCTACATGTGGAAGGCAACCAATCAATGTGTCTCTCCCCCTCCCTTCCACTCTCCCTAAAAATCAATGGAAAAATATCCTCAGGTGAGATTAACAAAACAAAAAAGATGATCCTTGTTTTTGGATTCATGATTGAGCAACTAAGTGAATGGTGATGAGAACTGAAATTGGGGAGACTTGAAAAGGGACTGTTTGGGGGCCCTGGCAGCTCCAGAATTTCTATTTAGTTGAGGCTTAGAGGTGACCAGCTACTTGGAAGTAAGAGCTGGAAGAGATTTGTCTTAAATATCTAATTGCATAGGGTTTGATTACACTACACTAACCAAAAATACACACACCGGAAAACTGAAAAAGCAAAGCCTCAGTGACTTATAAAACAAAGCTCTTTTTTGTTGGGGTCCAACCCCAGCAGGTCCAGGGGTTCCCAAAGGTGTGGACGGAGTTGGCGAAGAAGGAATGACACGGAGACAGCGTTCAGTTGATCAGCCTAGCCAGGTTCTCTAGCCAGGATCTCCAGCCAAGTTCTGTGTTTTATTGTCTTGTTACATCTGTATTTATACCAGTTGATTTTAATCCTATCAATTTCTATTCCAAAGGTTAGGGCGTTTCTTATCTCCATTCCAGGGAGTAAAGATTATGTAGCTTAAGCGTGATTGTTCATAGTTAAAGTGATTAACTACCC
>NW_005354120.1:136123-136389 GCF_000412655.1 Myotis brandtii
TATTTTTTAAATGATAGCGCATGTAAATCAGCGGCCACCTCTCGGATTGGGTTGTTTATGACTCGGAAGAAGACTGACAAGCAATGATAGCGAGTATAGCTATAAACATAATGGATGGAGTATAGCTATAAACATAATGGATGGAGTGCACAAGGAGCCTTGTTCCTGTAGAAGGTTGCTGGCCTCTTCAGTCAAGGGATTTCAGCTGTCCTCAAGTTGGTGGTTTGGTTGTCCTTGTTGATCTGGCTAGCAGGCAGCATCATTGG
>NW_005354120.1:137376-140627 GCF_000412655.1 Myotis brandtii
CCCCCTCTCCCCCCCGAGTGCACAAATTTTTGTGCACCGGGCCTCTAGCACAGAGATAATACTCAATAGAAAAAGAGAGAATCTCACTGACTTGGAATAGAATTTCTACTCATCACACTGACCAATTGTAATGCAAACAAACCAGATACTTAATGCTAAATACCAACCTTTGACAAAACAGCCGCTTAACAGTTTATAAAAACAGTACTTTTAAAACCAAAGAATAAATAATTAAGCTTTTGCTTAATTTATTTTCTAATTTTTAATTTTGATTGAAGCAGAGAACAAAATTAACTTTACATTTTTTCAAAATTATTTAGAATCAACCTGTCATCACAGTTCAGATCATTTCACACAAAGCTATAATAAAGAAAATTTATACACTTATACAATTTACTATTAAAAGTAAAAAAAAAATACAATTTACTTACATTCAATTCTAAAAGCAAAGAATTATGAAGACTTCCTAGCAAAGGACTGAAAAACACTTAATAAAAATATAGAGTTTCTTTTTCTAATCCCTTTTCTGGATTAAATCCCATGTCTAGCATCTGTGATGTTACTCTATCACTGGGGCTATATAATAGAACTCCCATTTGAGACAAGATATCTCTTCCCCATAATGTAAAGGGGATAGTCGTAATTACATAGGGACAGAATGTTCCTGAATGTTGATCTTCATCAGCCCAAGTTAAAATCTGAGAACTCTTTTTTACATTAGATGCCTTGCCTAGTCCTACTAGGGAAGTGGAGGTGGTGTGCGTGGGCCATGAAGAGGGCCAATCCTTCCCTGCTATGCAGGAAACATCTGCTCCTGTATCCAATATACCTTCAATTGGTTTTCCCTGAATTTGTAAAATTTTTGTAGGTCTAGTAGCATGGATTTCTTGTATCCAAAATGCTGCATCACTAGATCCAAAGCCTCCGGCCCCTCTAGCTTCCTGGGTAACAGCTGTCCCTATTTTATGTATTGGTAACAGGAGTAATTGGGCAATTCTCTGGTTGGGCTGAATCTGTATAGTTGTGGTGGGTGGGGAAAGTAAAATCTGTATTTCTCCTGTGTAGTCTGCATCAACAACTCCTGGGATGACTAAGATCCCCTGTAACGAGGTGGAGCTCCGCCCTAATATTAATCCTACAGTTCCCTCAGGCAGCGGCCCAGACACTCCTGTAGGAATGGCTGCTACTGGCGAGTCTGGGGTTAGTATTGCGTGGGTGGTTGAATGGAGGTCCAATCCTGCACTGCCTGGGGTTGCCCTGAAGAGGTCATTGATTGATTGAAATTTGCAGCAGAGGGGTTGAGGGTTGATGCCCCTATTATTGCAGGGGCCTGAGGCTGGCCCCCTCTCAAGTTTCCCAATTGAGGTGATGGGATATAACCTCCTTGGGAGCGGTTTGTAGAATTTAAAGGCCGACCATTTTTATGGTATTTCGATCTACATTCCTTTGCCCAATGGAATCCTGACATCGGGGACAAACAGTTTTTGGAGGATTAATATTATTCCCTGATGTATTTCCAGGCTGTCGAGGAGCTTGCCATCTGGCCTGAGTATTATTATTTTTATTTGGGGATTCTCTGCTAAAGTGCCCAGATAAGCCACAGGAGTAGCAGTTCATATTTCTTTTATTACCTGTATTATTGCTGGCTTGACCTATGCCCTGTACATATTGAGGGTATGTCTCCCCTTTGAGAGCTGCAGCTATAGCTACACCCTGTATAAATGCTGGACTTACATCAGCACACTGTTTTATAAAATCATTTATAGTTCCCGTTCTGCGAATTGGCCTTAATAAAGCCTGACAGGTATTACTAGCATTTTCAAAAGCCAGTTGTTTGATTAGGATATCGGCTGCCTCTTCATTAGTGATTACTCTCTTGACTGCCTGTACGAGGACAGAAAGGAAATCCTGATACAGTTCCTTGACCTTCTGTTTAACCTCTGTAAGGGTGGTTTTTCCTACTGCACAAGGTAGGGATTTCCAGGCATTTACTGCACAACTGGTTACTTTAATAAGTGCCTCTTTGGGCATATACATTTGCTCCTGAGCCGTGATAAAATCACCTCCTAATATCATGTCTAGGGTTATTCCTCCTCTGGAATTTTTGCTAGTGGCTACAGCTCTTAGCAAGATCATCATATTCAGTTTTCCATAATAAGTAATCGCCTCCTGAGAGACAGGATTTACAAACCTGTGACCAATCATAAGGAGTCATCCATTTACTGGCTAGGGTTTCTACCAAGGTTAGTGTGTAAGGAGCTAGAGGTCCATATTCAGAGCAGGCCAATTTTAATTCTTTAAGTATTTTGTAAGGTATAGCCTCCCAGGTGGGGTTTTCGTCCTCACCAAACTCATTCTCATATGCAACTGGGAAGCAGAGTGAGAATTCAAGATCTCCATTAGCTTCAGCTTCTCTTATCGCCCTTTGAAATTTAGACATGGAGCTCATAGGAGCCGCAGGACCTGGTTTAGGCTTCCTTTCTAATTTAGGGAGCCTGTTTTGAATGGGAGGGCCTCTCTGCTCTCTACTGACTGGAAAGGAACAATGGTCATGTTTATGATATTTATTCTCCTTCCGATCAGTAGGCATAGCTAAATTGCTCTTAGATTGAGCTGGAGACAATAATGATGTGTCCTCTCTAGGTGGATCCGAGGGACTATTTAAAGTTTGAGAAAGTTCAATAGTTTCTGCCTCTGGTGCCAAGATGCCACGAATTGAATTCCAGAGGGAAAAGGTATTTTCCGGGACCTTCTCAGGTCCATGGAAATTGTGATAATTCATAAACTGCTCTCCTATTTTAGTCCAAGTTGTTAAATTAACAGTTCCATCCTCAGGAAGCCATTGACATGCATATTCTATAAAACTTTCTATCTGACTGGGAGTAACCTTAACTCCTCTGCTAGCAAGCAGATGCATTAAAAGATTAATACAGAGTCTTTTTTCTTTAGACTCAGTATGACCCATCTTGTCAATCTAAGTTCTGTACTAACTACCCGCTTACCCTACTTATCCTCTATAGGGGGGGTCTGCAGCACCCTACGGTGCAGTCCTATCCGTCCCGAGTGCGGGGGGACTTACCTTCGGGAATCCTGTTCGGGCGCCAGATGTTGGGGTCCAACCCCAGCAGGTCCAGGGGTCCCCAAAGGTGTGGACGGAGTCGGCGAAGAAGGAATGACACGAGACAGCCTTCAGTTGATCAGCAGCCTAGTCAGGACCTCTAGCCAGGATCTCCAGCCAAAGTTCTGGTCAG
>NW_005354120.1:142012-155075 GCF_000412655.1 Myotis brandtii
AGGAAATTTAATATGCGCCTTGAAGTAGCCGCCTTCGTAGAGGGTGTTGGGGGGTCCGAAGATGGCAACCTCCCAGTTGTAGAGGTCGGACTCATCCACCAAGGTGATCCGGGAGCCCTCCACCGGCTCCTCCTGCAGGGACTTGAGCTCCAGCATCAGGGCCTTCTGGGAGCTGGCCATCGCTGCAGCAGCGGCTCGCCTGGCTGGGGCCCTAGTCCTCACACACCAGCTGAGCTGGACCAGGCCCCTCCCCTCGGCTCGCCCCGGTCTTCACACACCCGGTGGGCCGGACCAGGCCCAAGACAGCCCGTGGGCTGGCCCTGGTGCTCCTCACATACGACGTGGGCCGGGCAGGGCTGGGCTGGGCCTTCTCCTCACACCGGGGCCAGTTGCGCGGAGAGGGTGAAGGAGTTAGGGGAATTCACTCCCGGTCCCAGTCCCGGTCCTGGTCCTCCCCGCCCCGGAGGGGGCCTCCACTTGGGGGGGAGAGGAGAAAAGGTGGAAACGGTGAGGAGAGGGGGCCAGGCCGGCCCGGGAGCGCCGCGCTCGCTCGCTCGCCCTCTCGTTCTTCTCTGGGGCCGCCTCGGCCGCTGTTTCTCTTTAGAATAGTGCAAATGGGCAATCGTGCACTCACCTAAGGAGCAGATCCAGGGCTTTCTGTAGCAGGAAAAATAGGAAGAGGTCAGCTCAAGGACCAAGCCTTGATGTGTGGCTGCAGTCTCTTCCAGAAGTCTCCCCAGCCAGCTGAGTTCCCAAGACACTCTGTTCTGGAGAAGGTTGAGTTGGGCTCCCTGAGTGTTTTTATACTGATTCTCTAAAGGCCACGCCTCCTTCTTCTAAAGATTATATTTCAGAGTTCTTTAGATAGGATTAATTTCACGCCTTAATTAATCTCCCTAAATAACCTCTATAAACATAATCTAATCAAGAGTCACTGATTTTACAGCAAACCAGCCCTAAGGACCCGCCTTTCGATCTAAATGTCTATACCCTAGGATTAGTATAAAATCCTATCACCTAGAGAATTATTTTGTTTTTGTTAATCCCTACCCAAGGACATTTTTCCCATTGACTTTTAGAGAGAATGAGGTCCCTTGAAACATATGCTGTGCAGATATTCCTTCCCTGCAGCAACTGTGTCAAGCAGCAAGGATGGACCGGCTTCCGGCACTTTTTCTTCTATTTTCTTCCTTGCTCAGAGTTTGCTGTGGGTCTAATGACTCTCTGGGCAGTTTTCTTCCACATGATGGCTCAGCATTCCAGGCTCTATTATCTTAGACATCTACACCTCAACAAATGATAACCTGGAACAAAGAAAGTTTAAAAAAAAAAGGTAACAAAGAGAATTGTGTGCCTTCTCTTAGATATTTCCATCCAGAAGCAATATGTGTAACTTTCACTCACATTTCAGAGGCTAAAGTAAGTGCCATAGCCATGCCTAACTTCAAGGATGTGGACAAAGTCCTCTCAAATGTCTAGGTCAGAAAGGAGTGCTGAAAGTATTGGTAAGCTCCAATGTTGACAATGCTATTTTACATAAAAAAAAGTCATGCCCTCACCCCCCTACTGTCCGTGTCCATTGTTATGCTTAGATGCATGCATACAAGTCCTTTGGTTGCTCTCTTATCCCCCCTCCCCCTCAGCTGCCTTCCCTCTGAGATTTGACGGTCTGTTCAATGTTTCTATGTCTCTGGATCTATTTTTGTTCATCAGGTTAGGTTGTTCATTATATTCCACAAATAAGTGAAATCACATATACTTATCCTTCTCTGACTAGCTTATTTCACTTAGCACAATGCTCTCCAGGTCCATCCATTCTGTTTCGAATAGTAAGAGTTCTTTCTTTTTACAGCCATGTAGTATTCCATTGTGTAGATGTACCACAGTATTTTAATCCACTCATCTGCTGACAGGCACTTGAGCTGTTTCCAAATCTTAGCTATTGTAAATTGTGCTGCTATGAACATAGGGGTGTATATATCCTTTCTGATTGGTGTTTCTGATTTCTTGGGATATATTCCTAGAAGTGGGATTACTGGGTCAAATGGGAGTTCCATTTTTAATTTTTTGAGGAAACGCCATACTGCTTTCCACAGTGGCTGAACCAGTCTGCATTCCCACCAGCAGTGCATGAGGGTTCCTTTTATTCCACATCCTCACCAGTACTCGTTTGTTGATTTGTTGATGATAGTCATTCTGACAGGTGTGTGTGGGGGGCGGAGTGGCTGGGGAGAGGTCAATGGGGGGAAAAGGAGACATATGTAATACTTTCAACAATAAAAAATTTAAATTTTTTTAAAAATTAAAAACTTCAGTACTGGCTGGTGTGGCTCAGTTGGTTGGAGCGCTCTTCCATACACCAAAAGGCTGCAGGTGTGGGAGTCAACCCATTGGTGTTTCTCTCTCATGTTGGTGATTCCTTCCCTCTCTAAAATCAATTTTAAAAAATAAAACATAAAAAAACCTTCAAGTCTGTATCAAAGAATGGGGCTGAAGTTATGAACAGAGGTGAAACTTGGGCCACCAATAAGCAAACCCCTCTGCCTGCCCTGCTTCCATTCATGTTGTGTTTTGTATGTTGGGGGAGGTGGAGTTAAAAAATCCCGAGTTCAGATATGTCAAAGTCAAGATACTTCCATCTAAGTGGAGTGTCAAATAAGTAGTTAAATCAGAAGGTCAGAGGACAGGCCTGGGCTGGAGATTTAATCTGGGAGACTAAATGCATATCTACAGTTAGATATGAGAGTGTGAAGCCCAAGAGTGGTCCAGCCTGGTGGTTAGGGATAAGAAAATGTAGAGAGGATAATTAGAAGGCAGTTGTGGACAGAACCCTGCTGACAACCAAAATTAAGGGGAGGGGTTCTAAAAAGGAGACTGAAGAGGAACAGAGAGGAAGGGGGAGAATTAAGAGAGAGAGTGAAATTGTTAAAACTAAGGGAAAAGAGCTTTAAACGCTATGTGTTTCTGCTCTTATCAAAGCAAACCCCTGTCCTTGTGCTCTGGATCCTGCCCCTTTTGTTGTCAGTTCCTCTCTCTTGGGTGGCCTTTCTAAACACTGTCACATTACACAGCTTTAGGCACACGGGTGACCTTTCATGACTCCAACATCCCAAGTCCTTCAGTGCCTTTGCACTTACTCTTCCTTCTGCCTGGCAGGCTTTCCCCCAAGTTTTCTAACAATTAACTCTTTGTAAGTCTCAGCTTAAATGTCATCTTCCCAAAGAGGCCTTCTTTGATCACACGATGTAAAGCAGTTCTCAATCCCCACCTGGTGCCATGGGTGCTTGTCTTAGTCCATTCAGGCTGCTATTTAAAAAATGCCATAAGCTCAGTGGCTTATAAACAACAAACATTTATTTTTCACAGTTATGGAGGCTGGAAAGTCAGACTATGGCTCTGACAGTTTGGGTATCTAGTGAGGATCTACTTTTTGGCTCACAGAAGATGCATTGTCACTGTGTCTTTACATGGTGGAAGGGGGCAAGGGATCTGTGAGAGGTCCCTTGAAAGTACACTGTGAGTCTCCACCCCACTACAAAAAAGCTACAAGAGGATATAAGGAAAGCTTAATTGGGGGAGAGGTGGAGTTTAGGAGCGTAAGGAGTGGTCATTTCCTCCTAAAGTATTACATTTTCAGCAATTGTAAGATAGTATGTTGGTAACAGAGTTGTTAATAATATGATGTAAGTAACATTTGAGCAAGCAGTCTGAAATTCAACTGCAGTGCAAGCAGGGAAGCTAATCAAAGGTTGGCATTTTTATAAGTGCTTGCTGCCCCACCAAAGCTGTGGGGCTCAGCATCCCCCTTGCTCTGGCCCCAGGCCAGATAACTCTGATGTCATAACCTGGCTACACGTTTGAGGCAGGACCTCCTCTATCTATATGTCACAGTGCCTAGGACAGTGTCAAACACATAGTAAGTGCCTAGAACGGTGTCAAACACATAGTAGGTGCTCAATAATTATTGAATAAACATTAACACTTGCACATGCTGCAGAGAGCTTAGATTCAGGCTGAAATCACACGATTTTAACATGGAGAAGTTCACTGGTAACCTCAGTGGGGCCATTTGCAGTTGGGTATTGGCAACATGGCCAGAGTGCAGGGAGGGAACAGGAAGAGAAGAGAGGAAGTGTAGCCAGGGAGACTGCTCTTTCTAGAAGCTTGGTTGCGAAGGGAAAAAAGAACAGGACAGTAATTACAAGATGCAAAATGACAAGAGAGAGTTTTGTTTTGTTTTAAAAGGTAGCAACTTCAACTTTTATATATATATTTCATGAGAATAGAACCAGTAATGAAAGAATGGAACATGTATGGGAGGGAATAGATAACTGATGGTGTGTAGACAAGAGCAAAGTTAGCACATATAAGACAAAGAATTCCCTTTCCTCTGGGATAGCAAAGAAGTAAGGATAGGTTGGGGTGGGGGGTAGGAAGCTGAAGGAATGGGCTTGCCACTGGCTGTTATTTTCTTTCTAAACAGAAAGCTCAGAAGTAATTGTTCTTTTCAATTTCTTCTCTTAACCAACTTAATTCTGCTCCACATTTGTTCCATCCCCGCTTCACTTTTGACGTTATGCTTTGTCTGTCAACTACTCCCTGTTCTGGATCCACCTGCAGCCCCTAGACCTTCTCTGGATTAGTGTATTAACTTGGCCAGTCTTCTGGAACTACCCTGTCCTTTAATACCAAATGACAAAGTCTTCCACCCTGTGAAATTGTAGGATTTCCAGGCTTTTATTTGATTTTTCTAAGTATTAACGAGGATTCCCATAGAATCTCACATTTCACACACTTCATCACCTTACTTCTGTAATTTGGTTCCAATTGGTGTAATAATCCAGCCCAAAGATGGACACAAACTTCTCCTGTAACTCTCTAAAATAGAACATATTTTAAACAAGATTTTAAAAAAATATTTTTTTATTGATTTTAGAGAAAAAGGGAGAGGGAAAGAGAGATAAAAACATCAATGATGAGAGAGAATCATTGATTGGCTGCCTTCTGTATGCCCCACAGTGGGCATACAGAAGGCAGCCAACCCTGGCATGTGCCCTGACTGGGAATCAAACCGTGACCTCCTGGTTCATAGGTCGATGCTCAACCCCTGAACCATGCTGGCTGGGCTAAACAAGATTTTATTTGAAGATTTAGGGATAATAGAAATGGATAACAAGAAAGAAAAGTAAAAAAAAGTATTGAAATGTCCAGCCCATTCTGTTCCTGCTCTATCTTAAGATCATTTTCTCAGATGTCAGAAAAGCCTATCTAATAGCAAAAACACTATTGCTTTTCCTTACCACATAAAAAACTTGCTAAAAACCCTCCCTATCTGAACTTTTCTGCACTTCCAACCAAGTTTCTGTCTCTCTGTCAGCTGTCTGTTTCTTTGTCCATCCCTGCAAAAGTTTCCTCCCACAGCACACAAAAATCTCTAACTTTCCACAGGGCCTTCTCCAAGTCACACCCTGCTCAGCAAAACAAAGCTGGAGGAACACATTTCTGGGAAACAAAAGCCCCAGTTGTTAGTCAAACCTGACCAAGCATCACGCCACCACACCCAATGCTAAACAGGAGGGCTTCTCAAAGTCTCTGCAGAGAAATCTCCTCCGGTCTGGGAATCAAACCAGAACCCGTTTGACTTGTAATTGTTTTAGATATGCTTTTGGTAATTATTATGGATCAAATACTTAGTTTGTGGGTCACATATATTTATATCTATATATGCACACTGTCTTGTTACCACTGCAGTTCTATTTCTGCCTCTTCATATGACTTCAAACATTTGGTGGAATACAGCATACCATATTAAGTGGGAGCTGGTGCCACCTAGTGGACATCATCTCCTTAACAGCTTTGAGTCCAGGATTTTTTCTCTGCCTGGTGATCAAGATGAAGAAGGTGACTAACATTCATTAAGTGCTTATTATTTATTAGGCATTGTGTTAGATGTCATGTTAATCTATTTAAATTCATTGTCTAACTTAACCTCCAAAACAACACTAGGAGGTGGGAACAACTATCACTATTTTGCAGAATATGTTAAGTGAGACAAGGAAACCTTGAGTTGCCTAAGGTCACTCAGAGTTAAAATTCCAGAGCCCTTCATTAACATAAAACACTGAGTCAGTTCTATCGATGGTTTAGTACAATGCTCTATGATAGATGCTATTTTAATAGAAATAGTCTAATTTTAATTCATTTTACTTGAATTTGATATAACAAAAGAACAAGAGGTAAAAATATTTTTCTTTAATATGAGGAATATTACTTTGTAAGAACTCTTTCTAGGTTAAGAAATTATGAAAATCTTGCAGAAGTTATTAATACTTTAAACTACTTTTTAATTTTAGACATTAAAGGTAGACAACCCATGAAAAATTAATACTCACATGCTTTCTGTCACCTATCCATAGTTTTTTGTTGCATATTTATTTTGTTCAGGTTTATATAGTTCACATTTTGTTCTGTAGCCATAATTGTTTAGTATTGATAAAGTTATATATCTAAACCAGTTATATTTCACTAGAATGTAAGTTTCACAGAGGCAGATGGGTTATTTGCTCTGTTCACTGATATATTAAAATGACTAGAAGAGTATGTGGCACTAATAAGTACTTGTTGAATAAATTATTTACCACGGTTATTCACTCTTATTTTAAAATTTTAATTTCTCTTCTAATTGGCTGGATTTCACTGTTTTATATGTGTATATGTATAAACACACACACACTATAGGGTTTTTTCTCCCTCAAGAAAAGCTCAGACATGCCATGCTGCTTGAGTTCCTTCTGTTTGAAGACGTTGACTGTTATCTTCTGGCATTAGATAATCTCTTCTCATTTTATCTAGTGAACTCTGAATATTGGTGTAATAAATGGTCACTAATTCTTTGTAATCCTAGTGGTCAGTGCCCTCCTATCATAAGTAGCTTTAAAAAAATGATTTTAGAGAGCGGAATTGGGGAAGAGAGAGAGAGAGAAACATTAATGTGAGAAACAGTGATTGTCTGCCTCCCACTTGCACCCAACTATGTGCCCTGATCAGGAATTGAACCTGCCACCTTTCAGTTTATGGGACAATGCTCCAACCAACTGATCCACACCAGCCAGGGCTAATTAGCTGGTTTTTAAAAGAAATATTTTTATTGACTTCAGAGAGGAAGGGAGAGGGAGAGAGAAATAGAAACATCATTGATCCACCACCTCCTGTATACCCCACACTGGGGATAGAGCCCACAATCCAGGCATATGCCCTGATCAGGCAGGAATTGAACCATGACCTCCTGGTTCATAGGTCAACACTCAACCACTAAGCCATGCTGGTAGGCCAATTAGCTATTTTTTATTGTGAGCTTTTATTCATTTGCCACATTTATTTGTGAGCAAAAGTTAAATTTTTATTTTGATAGGGCCATATTACTAGTATCTCTGATGATATTCTTCAGTAAGTCAACAAGTATTTTGTGAGCACCGTCTGCTAAGAAGTGTGTATTATAGAAATAGTAGAGGCCTGGTGCACAGAAGCACTGCTGCTGAGTCGGGAGAGCTCCTGCAGCCACAGATGCGTTCGCCAACCGTGAGCCCAGCTTCTGGCTGAGCGGCGCTCCCCCTGTGGGAGTGCACTGACCACCAGGGGGCAGCTCCTGCGTTGAGTGTCTGCCCCCTGGTGATCGGTGCGCATCATAGAGACTGGTTGACCAGTCGTAATGATCACTTAGGCTTTTATATATATATATAGATGGATGGCCAATGAACACTATCCTCATGGAGCCTGTCTTGTACAGTAGATAGAATAAGTATATTGCCACAATATGAAGTAGAGTGTGATGTCTTCAAAGAAACACAGTGCCTGGATGTTCTAAAGGAGCAATAATTACTAAGAAGAATGAAGCAAATAAACATTTATTAAAAGCCTGTTATTTGGCAAGCAATAAAGAGCTTTCACAGACATTATTGCCTTTGATCATCAGGACAACTTTGTAAGGAAAGTTATCATTATCCCCATTTTATTGATACAGAAATTAAGCTTAAGTAATTGACAAATTATCACACAGAAAAAGTTGACATTTGAACCCAGTTCTGCCTAATTCCAAAGCTCTTTCTCTACTATATATATTACTTGTTGCAGGAATGAGTAAGAGAAGGCTTGATGGAGAAAGTGGCATATGAACAAGTGTCTTGTTCGATAGGTAGGTTTAAGATGGGAATCACAAATCCATGCCTGGTATTTTCCTCAACTGAGGGACTGATAGGTATTAAATCTACTATCAAGAAATCGTTTTGGGGAGAATCCAATATGGCTGCAGAATAGGTGGAAGCTACACTCACCTGCTCCAGTTCCAAACTGGATTTACAGCTAAATTATAGAGCAATCAACTTGAATAACCAACTGAAAGCTAGCTGAAATGAAATATAAGGATTTACAGAAGAAGCCACATAGACACTGGTAAGAAGGGTGGAGATGCAGAAAGGACAGGCCCCAGAACCCACATGCGACAGGTAAGAAGCTTGAGGGATAGCTCAGCTACAATACCCTTTCTCTCTGAAATCAATAAAAATATATATTTTTTAAAAAGTGGCAACATCCACATCACAGGGGTACCAGAAGAAGACGAGAGTAAGCAAGGCACAGAGTACCTGTTTGAAGAAATAATGGATGAAAACTTCCCTAACCTGGTGAAGGAAAAAGGTACACAAATTCAGGAAGCACAGAGAGTCCCAACCAAGAAGACACCCACACCAAGACACATCATAATTAAAATACCAAAGGTTAAAGACAAAGAGAGAATCTTAAGGCCATAACAAGAGACAGAAAAGGTCACTACATAACACTAAAGGGATTGATCCAACAAGAGGATATGACTCTTGTACACATATGCACCCAACATAGGAGCGCTAAATATATGAAGAAAATATTCATGGACATATGGACACTGAGAGATCACAACAATATAATCACAGTAGGGGATTTTAACACTCCACTGATGCCAATGGAGAGATCTTCCAGACAAAAAAAATCTACAGGGAACAGCAACCTTAAACACTACACTGGATCAGATGAATATAATTGATATTTACAGAACATTTCATCCCAAAGGAGCAGAATATACATTCTTCTCAAGCACACATGGAACATTTTTGAAGATAAACCACATGTGTTAGGACACAACATAAGTCTTAATAAATTCCTGAAGACTGAAATCATATCAAGCATCTTCTCTGATCACATTGGTCTGAAACTAGAAATCAACTACAATTAGAAAATTGAAAAACATTCAAACACCTGGAGGCTAACTAGCATGTTATTAAACAATGAATGGGTTAACAATGAGATGAGTGAAGAAATAAAAACTTCCTGGAAATAAATGAAAATGAGCACAAAAGAACCCAAAATCTATTGGACACAGTAAAAGGAGTCCTGAGAAGGAAGTTCATAGCATTAAAGACCTACCTTAAGAAACAAGAAAAATCTCAAATAAACAAGCTAACCCTACAACTAAAAGAATTAGGAAGGGAACAACAAGAAAAGTCCAGAGTAAGTAGACAGAAGGAATTAATAAAGATCAGAGCGGAAATAAGTGACATAGAGACTAAAAGAACAATATAAAAGATCAATGATGAACCTTCAACCACACTCACTAAGAAAAAAAGAGAGAAGACCCATATAAATAAAAACAGAAACGAAAGAGAAGTAACAACTGATGTCACAGAAATACAAAGGATTGTAAGAAAATAGTATGAACAACTATATGACAACAAATTGGACAACCTGGGTGAAATGGACAAATTCCTTGAAACAATCTTCCAAAACTCAATCAAGAAGAATCAGAAAACCTGAACAGGCTGATAACAACTAATGAAATGGAAGCAGAAATCAAAAGACTCCCAGCAAACAAAAGTCCTGCAACAAATGGCTTCACAGGTGAGTTTTATCAAACATTCCAAGAAGAACTAATACCTATCCTTCTCAAACTACTACAAAAATTCAAGAGGAGGGAAGACTTCCAAGGTCTTTTTCCAAGCCAGCGTTATTCTAATTCCAAGACCAGACAAAGAAACTACAAAGAAAGTTACAGGCCTGTATCCCTCAATAGAATATTAGCAAATCAGATCCAGCAATACATTAAAGAGATCATATACCATGGCCAAGTGGGATTTATTCCAGAATGCAAGGCTTGTATAGTATCTGCAAATCAATAAACGTGATACATTACATAAAAATGAAGGGAACTCTGGCTTTTCAGTCAATTGTTTTTCTCTTACATGTAACAGTATTAATTCACTCCCACTCCCTCCATTTAAGATTTGCTCATTGCTTTTTAATATATCACTCAAAATTATGTCATTTATATATCATGCTAGAATTTGTTCATATGTTCCTTAACTGTTACTTTGAAATCTTACTTTTCAAGGATCTTTACAATTATACCTTCTTCTATTTTTCAGTACTTCAAAGCATGGATCAGCAGTACAACTCAAGCTGATCGATGTCCTCTATAGAAGCTGTAACAGCTTTCCTGTCTGTGCTGTTACTCTTTCCTGTTTGAGATGCCTCTTTCAGTGCTCTCCTCTTTAAACCCTACCTGTTAACCGAAGCTCAGCTTAAATCCCCCCCAAAAGCTTACTTAACTATCCTCAGTCCTACTGCTCCTTATTTTCTCTGAATGTAGGTAGCACTGCATTCCCTCAAAACACATAGAATTTAATTATGTTTTTAATTATTTCTACAAATGCTAGCCTGTGTGGTACTTGAGTTAGGGACTATTATTTATACAGTTCTTACTTTCTGCAGTCTTAGGCACTACAGAGTGACACAACTGAAACAGCATTAAGGAGATGAAGGTGAATGTCCTGACCGTGTATTGAGGAGTTTTGAACAAGTTCTTGGGAAAACAAGCTCTCTGATGCCATCCTATATTTCTCATGGCATAAATAGTGCTACGTGAAAGGAAAGCTAGCAAAACATCCTGAAGAACATTGGCTTGTAATTCATAAGATATCAGGTCTGTCACTAAGATGAAAATATGCACCTCAGTGCTTCAGATTGTCTATCATGATGATGTTTTGTTTTTGAAAGCTTAGGATAGTACCCTGCTATAAAATAAATGTGAATGCCAACTTTCAATAAAGCAACTGCGATCGATTACAGCATGCAGGTCACCAACAATAGATACCAGGGTGTAGTAGTAAAATATAAGTCTGTGTATAGTTTCACTTATCAATTTAGGTAAAGAGAATACTTTGTCTCACTATTACTGCACTGGTAAGTGAGGCAACTAGAATTAAGGGAGAAATGAATATAAAGCACAGATGCATGAAAACAACAGATGCCAAATCAAGTTAAGTCAACAAATGTTTATCTAACATTTTATCTACAGGGAATCTAAAATAAGTGAGTATTCCCTCAGTAAACTTTCATAACTTGATGGACCATACAACGCTGACAAAACTTCTGATTTACTGATTATGTAAAATACAGTTTGAAGGTTCTTTTTCATTGTAATTCTTTAAATATTAGCATCAGCCCTAACTGGTTTGGCTCAGTGGATAGAGCGTCCGCCTGCAGACTGAAAGGTCCCAGGTTCGATTCTGGTCAAGGGCATGTACCTTGGTTGCAGGCACATCCCCAGTTTGGGGTGTGCAGGAGGCAGTTGATCGATGTTTCTCTCTCATCGATGTTTCTAACTCTCTATTCCTCTCCCTTCCTCTCTGTAAAAAAAAATCAATAAAATATATTAAAAAAATAAAAATAAATATTAGCATCAGTGGACAGTGATATTATTCAGAACCTGGATTTGCATCAGTCTGAAGCATGGCCCGTAGGCTAACTATGAGAATAGAAAAAAATAAAAAGGGCTCTTTCTCGGTGAAAACTCCCTTCGTTTACACCCCAAATTGGTGAAATGTCTGATCACATCAGTACCGCATCATCTCCAAAACAAAAAATAAGCCCAGCCATTGAAAGCATCTTGAAAACCACTTAGTAATTCAGAAACTTACATTTTAAAAGTTACCTTTAGGCAGAGGTAACTTTGATTCCTCATTGCCCTTCCTTGTGAGTGTACTTCACTTGTTCATCAAGCTGCAGGCAGAGTGGAGTGGTAGAGCGCTGATCCTGTTGTCACTGGAGGCTGTTACTAGCTGCACCGATCGAGCTCATTGCTGCACACACGCTCTTCGGAGTTCCCGGCCACGGAAAGCATTTCTGTAAAGAGGCCAACATCACCTCCTCTTTACCTAGGAACCCCGGCACCGAAAGCGTGCATAACCCAGGAACGATGTCGTCACCAAGGGAGGACACGAATAGAACCCAAATCCCTCGACTCCCCAGCTTGTGTTTCCCACTAATTGTGCTCCTTCCTTTCGGCTCACTCCAAGGGCAGCAGGTGTCCAGGGCTGGAGCAGGGAGCGGGCGCCGATAAGCCGGGCCCGCGAGGTGGAGGCTGCGCTCAAGTTCCCCAGGAGCCGCGCTTCGGCGCTGCCCTTTGTTCTGGCCGAGAACCATGAAAGCGGCGGCCACCGTCAACCCCCGGGACCAAGAGCTGGAACTAGGTACTGCCAGTTGTGGCAACTCTCTCTTTCTCATGTTCAGGCCTTTCCTTTTTAGCCTCTCCCTTCCCGCCAGCCCGACACGCTGCCCCCTCCGCCCCCCGCGTCTGCCCGCCGCACTCACTGCGGGGTGTCCCCCGGGCGGCTGCGCTGCGCGCGCCTTTAGCCTGAGCCCGAGCCCGCGTCCGGTCCTTAGGATGCGCGCTCGGGGGCTTCCTAGCGGCGCGAGCGTTTTTCGCTGGAAAATGCTAGTCGCGCATTACGAATGTGTTGCAATGGTTAGGAACGTGAGAGGTGGGAACCGGGTCAGTGCAGCTTCTCACGACAAAGCGGCCTTTAGACAGTAAGCATGGAGCCCTTCTCTCCAGCTGCGCGCCTCACGCAGCGCAGCCATCCTCGGGGCAGCGACCTCCCCGCGGAGGACGCCTTGCAAAGCGCGCGTGTTTACACTCTTCCCCGACCTGGGGGAGGAGACAGGCGCTCCAGGACCCCGGGGGATTCCTAACCGTTGC
>NW_005354120.1:155165-184467 GCF_000412655.1 Myotis brandtii
GTCCCAGAATGCAACGCACCGCGGGGGCGGGCTTCCGCCTTACCTGCCGCGAGCTGATCCCACCGGCTACTACCGCTCTCCCCCTCCCCCGCTCCCGTCGGCCTCCTTTCCGCAGGGAAAGGCTACTTTCTCTCGAAGCACGTGAGCAGGAGCCGTAGCGACCTCAGCCTCGAAGCTCTTCGCGTCCTCGCTCGCTCTTCCTCGCCCGAACTATGCCTGACTCCCTCACCGGAGTCGGGTAGTGTACGCGAGAGCGCGCAGCCCTTGGAAGCCAAGGCCGGGGCCACCCGGTCGCACTTCCGCCTCCCGGGCTCCGGAAGGTAGAGCGCACGCGCTCCCGGCGACTCCGGCGCAGTTGACTTCCGCTCCCACTGTGCTCCGCGAGCCGAATCATGGATCACACTGGTAAGGAGGCGGAGGCAGTGGGGGGTCCCGGTACCAAGCCCCCTTGGCCGGCCTGGGACTGTTCGCCCAGCGGGCACCGGGGGGTTGTGCTCGCCCTGCAGCGCTGGGGTGTGGCGGCGAGAGAGGAATCTCACGGAACCCTCCCCGTGCCCGGCAAGCGCCTGCTGCTCCCCGGCCTACCCTCCGGTGTGGTACCCACAGCCTCGGTGCCGGCAGTAGCCGCTGCTGATCCAAGGTTCCGCTGAGCCCCGAGCCAGAGCTGCGGGCGGCGCGGGCCCTGCCCTGCCTTATGGGGACTGGCGGGTAGATTGCAATCTCGGAGTCGGGGAAGCCTCGGGGTGCTCGGGAGTTGATGCGCGAGCGGGGGCTGGAGACTTCCTGCTGTCTCCGTCCGCTTTGCGCGGCTGCTCCCGCGGTCTCCGCCGGTCCTTCGTGGACTGGAGGTGGGAGAAGGGAATCAGAGGTGGCTTTCGGAGTGATACTCGGATCGGCTTTTCCACCCAGACCCCAAGCATGCTCCGTGCGTCGGCTGTGGTCCTTACTCATCATTTGGGTACATTTACAAAGGAGAGCTTAAAATCAAGACGTTCACATCCCTTTCTCCACGTGATGGCTCCACTCTTCGTTATGTTTTTTTGTTTTGTTTTGTTTTTGCTTTTGCTTCCTTGTGGCATTTGGTTTGGAGTTAAAAAGCGCTCCATAGAGTTGTGTCGATCATGTGGCAAGGAGGGAAAATGGGTTTTTCCCTGTATGAAGTGTTGGTTGGGATGTCTTCAGTGATCAAATATATTTATATGCCAGATACCTGTAGGCCTGGAGATGGAATGATAGAATGGTAAACAAGACGGAGTAAGTTATTGCTGTCATAGGGATTACATTCTTTTATAAACTTTAAAGACCCCCAATCTTACAGATCATAAGTTCTTTGAAGACAATAAGCGGATGCTGTAGTGAAGACTAACTGGGAGGGCCCTTCAGAAGGCCTTTCTGTAAGGGTTACATTTATAATTTGATGACGAAGCCAGCTGTGGAATAAATCTGGAGGACAGCAAGTACAAAGACAAATAGGAAAAAATAGAGAAGACCAGTTTGCTGCAGCTTAGTTATTAGCAAGAGGGAAAGAGCTCTAGGCTGAGATTGGAAAGGAGGGTTGGAGTCAGCCTGTGCAAGACTTTGAAGGCCATTGCAAAGATTTGAATTTTAAGTGCAATATTGAAGCCATTGAACAGAAGTGAGGAGAGACATAATCTTTTAAAAGTATAATAGGTTCTATGGAGAATGGTATAAGAGAGGGAGGTAAGAATAATAGAAAATAGACAATTTAGGAGGTGATTGCAGCAAACTAGAAGGGAGGCTTGGTTTAGTAAAGGTGGCTCTGTTTATTGAAAATGGAAATGGGTAGATCCAATAAATATTTCGGGGTTAGTACTTAAACACGTACTGATGGGTTGGTTTGGATGTATGTGAGAGAAAGGAGAGATGCCTATGTTTTTGGTTTGAGTTGGGAAAAACGTGGGAGAAAAACAAACTTTTTTTAAGGGGTAGAGGTGATTCATGGGAATTTGGGAACAAGATTTTGGACTGCTAAGTAAGAGATATACATTGAGAGTCATGCAAGGGGAGATGTCAAAAGAAAGATTTGAGCTGAAAAGCACGTATTTGGGACTTGTACTGCAGAGTTGATATTTTAAGATCTGAGGATGGACAAGATCACTTAAGGAAAGGGAATACAGAAGAGAGGAGGTCCTAGACCCCAGGCTCTAAGGAACACTCAAACTAGTTTGGAAATACAGACTTGAAAGTCTGGAATCTTGATGTTAGAGTAGTAAACATCCAAGGTTAGCAAAATATTTCTCATTTGAGCCTATTACTGGAAATGGAAGTCAAACCCCATCCACAGTTTAGAGAATATTATGTTAAATTATAATATGGGTGGGTGTGTACTGATTATTTGGTATCCTAATTCTCCTAAATTAAAAAGTTGCTTAAGAAAGTGAATGTCATCCTAACATGAAAATATTCACCAATGAGCTGACCACTTAAAAAATTAGTTCCTACTAGATAATCCCTGCTGCTTAACACTAGCTTCTTTTCTATTCTTGTAGTTAATATTGTTATATCCTTTATGTTTCATATCAGGCAGCAGTATCAAATGCTTATATAGATTGTGATTACAAAGCTTACGAAAGAATCAGGTTTTCATGAAATTCATAAACTATTTGAGTCACAAATAAAGTCATGGGCAAGTGAGGAAATACCTGTTAGCCAATTAATTGAAGACATTATGACATGGTAGGCATCTCAGAAGAATGATTTTAATAATAAAGGATTAAGAGATGCCCTTGAAATTGATGAAACCCTAGAATTTATACAGAAATGAGATTTTATGATCACGCTGAAAAAGTCATATAATGAAGGCTACCCTGTGGTGCCCTAATAGAATTTTGCTGGTAAAATTACTCTAAGAAACTTCTAGTTAACACTTGATTCATTCTTTCCTCATTCTAAGAATTAGCACTTAGTTGTAACTAGCCTAAATTTTGTAAAGTATTTCTTGGTTCCTTTAAAATTCTAAATATACTTCAAAAAAACACACCTATCTTCTACACTAATAAAAGAGAAACATGGTAATTGGCGTACGAGCTACCCTTCCCATTGGCTAATCAGCATATCCTTATGCAAATTAACTGTCAGCCAAGATGGCGGCACTCATGGGCAAGTGAGGAAATACCTGTTAGCCAATTAATTGAAGACATTATGACATGGTAGGCATCTCAGAAGAATGATTTTAATAATAAAGGATTAAGAGATGCCCTTGAAATTGATGAAACCCTAGAATTTATACAGAAATGAGATTTTATGATCACGCTGAAAAAGTCATATAATGAAGGCTACCCTGTGGTGCCCTAATAGAATTTTGCTGGTAAAATTACTCTAAGAAACTTCTAGTTAACACTTGATTCATTCTTTCCTCATTCTAAGAATTAGCACTTAGTTGTAACTAGCCTAAATTTTGTAAAGTATTTCTTGGTTCCTTTAAAATTCTAAATATACTTCAAAAAAACACACCTATATAATATAAAAGTGTTATTCCTTGTTAAAGTGGGTTAACCTAAAATGGCCAGTTATATCCTTAGTTGTCACTTTCTTTGTAATATCCAAAGACTTTTGTTATTATGGGCTTTGTGTTTTTAGTTGTCATATTCAAAAGGAAATTGTTCTGTATGTTCTGATTCTTAAACCAAAAAACCCAAGACAGACCCAGAATGAGCAGGCAGTGATATATTAAGAGGCAGCAGGCTCTTGAAAGTATTGGTAGACTAAGTAAGTATCAGTAGTGACTTCAAGTGTTCAGGGTGATGATGTCAAAAGGACTTGGAATGTTGGCATTTTGATCATTCACCAAGGTAAAACCATTAAGAGTCCTTTAAATATCTGAAGGGAAAATTTGAACTGTTAACTCTCTGTCTACAACTTGCTTTTTAATTATTGGAAAATTAGGAATACCTTTGAGAAAAAAAATCATCTGTCATATCTGTCTTTTGGCAATTACATTGCTTGTAGGTAGTTATACTTAAATAAGCAGCTAATGTGAAAGCTGATGAAATACATTATTCAACTCAACACATTTAGTGAAGTGTTGAAAGTTGATCAAGTTGGGTTTATCTGAACTCAAGATTTTAGCTGTCCATGTAATTCCTTTTCCATGAATTTTGTAAGTAATAGTAGAAATGAGAATGAAAGATATTTAAATTATTAAGGACCTCTTTTGAGTTTTGTTCTACATATTTTTCAGAAAGACTATAAATCATTATTGTGAATTTAATTTGTAATCCTACTAGCCTTGTAGGTCATTAGTTGTTATTTCTAAATTTGGCTTTACTGAATGTAATGTGGTCAGCTTGGCTGTCAATTTTGATTGTACTATCTCCTACAGTGGCAGTTAAACAGCCTGTTCAATAATTTGTCGTGTTATAAACATTGCTATTTTAAAAAACTATTTTTAGTTTCATTTCCTACTTTGTGGTACTTCCCTTCATGTCTTTAGTAGGTAAAGGTATTTAGTTGTATTGTAATATCTTGTCATAGACTTGAAAAGGTGATTTTTAAGCTTCAAATGGAGTAAGTTCTATGAAATAATGCTAGTGTTACTCATGGGATGAGTTAATTTATTTCTTAGTTAATAACAAGTAGGGACTTAGAAAGTGTCAGTTGTTTAGATGTAGTGGAAGTGCAGAAACCTTGCATCTTCCTAAACTAATTTTCCATTACAATGCTGATTAAGAATGAGAGTCATATGTGAACATACAGAAATGTTATGGCATGGATACATTATTGCATCTTTCTACTAGTAAATGGTATGACAATTTTTACTATGTTTCCATATGCGTTTTAGAAAAACTATTTTACACTTAAGGTAATAATCATCTTCCTTAAACCAAACTTCAGGTCAATGCATTATTTATTTACTTTTACCATTGTCAATGTTAGTTTTGTGTTTTCAGCTTTATTGATTGCCCTGAGGTAGATTCAGTTTACTAAATTTATTGAGTGCCTACTTTGCATGTTTGATGGAGATGGGGATGCTTTTATTTCTATTTCTCCTCCTTTCTCTTACTTTTTCCTTTAAAATATCTCTCAAGTTACTTTAAGACAGAAATGCTTATCTTGGGCTTATGAAGGGTTTTATGTTTCTATAAACCCCTCTGGAATTATATGAAAAATTTTATTGTCTACATTTTTAGGGAGAGTTTTATAACTTTTGTCAACTTTTTGAAAGGTTCCATGTCTCAAAAAGCACTTCTTTAAAGGGTTTATCCAAAATAGAGAAAATTAGCACTTAAACTTACATAACAAAGTATTTAAAATCTGAACCCAGATATTCAAACCTTGATAATGATGGGTATGCTGCTTTAATACCTGTAATAGAAGAATCTTCAAAAAGAAAAACTAACAGAAATTACAACTTTTTCCCCCCTAACATAGACAATGAGTTACAAGGCACTAATAGTTCTGGATCATTGGGTGGTCTTGATGTTCGAAGAAGAATTCCTATAAAGCTCATCTCCAAACAAGGGAACAAAGCCAAAGCTGCACCTCGCACACCAAGGACTATAAACAGAATGCCTGCAAAGGCTCCACCTGGTGATGAAGGTAATTTGTTTAAACTAACAGGTCCAGAAGTCTTTTTGTTGTATCCATTTCCACCAAATAATTCATGTGATTTTGCTTGTTTATACATACCTTTTAAAAATCTTACATACTCTCTTCATTCCTCAGTTTTACTGATGTCTCATTGTGGCATTTTGTGTTTTTCTGTCCCTTTATAAATACAGGTGGGGCAAAAGTAAGTCTATGATTGTTCGTATTGAAAATAATGCAATAATTAATAAATAATAAAAGTAAAGTAATATTAAAAGTAAAATTGTCGCTCTCTCTCCCCCACAACTAGTCTCTCCCATAACTTGTCTCCCCCAAAATGATTTGCTATGACATTTTTATATTTACTTTTTTCATGTAGAACTGCTCTTTTTTTATATTATTTTGCCTTCTTAGTACATACAGATATACCTCATTTAACAAAATAGGTTTAGATATTTCATTTATCAATAACTTATGTAATAATTTTTCCAAATTTTTGCTGTTAAAAACAGTGTTGCCGTAATTATCCTTGTACATATACCTTAGTATGTATACTTTGTAGAATTTAAACTTTGCATGATTTGGGCATTTTAGAACTTGATGGATACTGTGCATTTTAGAACTTCACAATATTGTCAAGTGGCTTTTCAAAACCAGTACATCATTTTATGCTTTCATACACCAATATTAGTACATACTATTAACCTTTCAAAAATAGTTTTTTTTTAACGCATTTTTAAAATTATGAGTGGGATTGTATATCTTTCATAGTATTGGTCATTTCTTTTACCTAGGAAATTTACCTGTTTATATCCTTTTCCAATTTTATTTCCTGTTTGATTGCCTTTCTCTTGATTTTTATGAGTTCATTGTAAATTAATAAAATTGGCCCTTTGTCATATATTACGTATATTCCCCATTTGTCTTGAATTTTATATATAAAACTAGAGGCCCAGTGCATGGATTCATGCACATTGAAAGTAAATTAATTAGAAGGTGGCCAGCGGGGCAGGACTGGGCGAGACTGGCTGGACACGCCTTGGAGCCAACCTCCTGCGGTCCCTCCTGGGCCAGCGGCACCTGGGGCAGCACTGGGACTCAAAGGGTGTCTGCGGAGTGAGCGGGGTCTCTCCAGCAGGTGGGGGTCCCTCGGCCAGGCCTGCAGGGATCGGGCCGAAACCAGCAGTCCGATATCCCCTGAGGGGTCCTGGAGTGCGAGAGGGCACTCTGCAAAGTTGCTATCGTTGGGCAATTCCTGGGTTGAGCATCTGCCCCCTGGTGGTTGGAGCGTCTGCCCCCTGGTGGTCATTGTGCATCATAGCTACCGGTTGGACAGTTGCTTGGGCTTTTATATATAGAGATTTTTGTTAAAGAAGATTCTAGGTAGCAGATATCTAGTCTTTTCTGTTACGACTTTTAGGTTTTATGACATTCTTAGAAAGGCTTTTCCCATATTCCATGAATATAAAACAGTTTTCCCAACTTACCCTTATACAGGGTCAGCAAACTATGGCCTGTGGGCCAAATAAAGTTTTATTGGAACATAGCCGTGCCCATTCATTTAGATATCATTTACGGCTACTTTCACAGTATATTGACATAGCTGAGTAATTGCATATATAAGTATTTAATTATGTGGAATTTTACAGAAAGTTTGCTGACCCCTGCTTTGGAATATTATGGATGATATGTATTTTGTTATTTAAAATAAAAAAGTGGAACCTGGGTTTATTTATTTTTTTCTATAAAACAGCCAGCTATGTGTCCCAACTATTAAAAAAATCTATCTTGTTGAATTGGAATCGCACTATTATCATATGTTAAAGTTCTATTAGTATTTGTATCTATTTCTAGATTTTCTATTCTAGACATCTGTCTATTCCTTTTTTAGAATCAAATTGTTTTAATTGTACCTTATATTATGGTTCCCCTTATTATAGAATTTCTCTCCCTATCTGAACAAGTATTTGAAGTCAAATGTTATAAATCCGGGTAGTAGAACTTAGGGCTGCTGCTGCATTATCAGTAACTAGATTCTCCCCCTTTGGCCTTTTTGTTTCTTAAAAACTACACAGTAATGTACATATCTTGTAATAATCCAGACAATACAAAAAAGCTAAAATCTCCCTTCTATCCTTTTCCTGTCAGGTATCCCTTCATCTTTTCCTCTCCACCCAAGCCCACATCCCTTTTTAGGGGGAACTACCATTACCAGTCTCTCTCTTAATAGAGCAAACTGAGGCTGAAGATAATTTTTTGATACATTCAGTTCACCTATTTGGGGTAAAAATTGTTCATTGTCCCCCCCACACACACACCTCCCCACGCCCTCCCAGGCATTGTTCAAAATATGGAGGTCTGGGTGCCAGTATGGTACAAATATACAAATATATATATGGTTTAATGATAGATGGCAGTGCTGGTTGAACTACTCTGAAAAATGATAATGTACTCCTAATTTCATTGGCTATTGTTCTCAATAATTTTTTGAGTTTCAAATAAATAAGAAAAATTGATTTTTTTTATTTTGAGTTTTAGATGACACTGGTTTTTATAAGGTACAAATGGGCCATATAAGAGCCTAAATTCACTCAGTTGTAACTTTCAAGGACACTCTTTGAACTTTACATTTGGTTGGAGATAATTAGATAGCAGTACACTGGAGTGTCTATATTAGCTTTAAAAAATTTTTGCATTGCTGTGTGTGTGTGTGTGTGTGTGTGTGTGTGTGTGTGTGTCCGTCCGTGTCTATCTGTCTGTCCTATCCTGGTTTGTGCTTGTGTGTTTGTATACAGGTGCTGTAATTTAGCCATTTGGGTAAAGTTAAAAACTTGTGTGTCTCCCTACTCTGTTTACCAGTTCTAGGGCCAAAAGAGTTGTGAGAAGCCTAGCATTTTGGAGGGATAGATTTGTCTTCTCAGTTTTACTTTAGTTAATTGGATTCTACCTAGAATCCCTATCAGACTGTTCATTTGGTTCTTTTGTATGAGATGAGAGGATTACCATCAACCTTTTCAATAGGTCAGAAAAATTGAGTTCATGGAATCTTCATATTGCTATGCAGTATAGGAGAGTATACTTGTGAATAGATATGATACGGCCTTTTCTGTTTGGGTGATTAACCAAGGAGTCGTTTTTTGCTTTTTTTTAAAGTATATTTTATTGATTTTTTTACAGAGGAAGGGAGAGGGATAGAGAGTTAGAAACATCGATGAGAGAGAAACATCCATCAGCTGCCTCCTGCACACCCCCAACTGGGGATGTGCCCACAACCAAGGTACATGCCTTTAACTGGAATCGAACCTGGGACCTTTCAGTCCGCAGGCCGACACTCTATCCACTGAGCCAAACCAGCCAGGGCCAAGGAGTCGTTTTAATTTAAAGGATGAGGTATCAATATGTTGATGTTTCTAAAATCAGGCTCAGTTTAAAGCTGAAGAAGAAGATATCTAATTTACTAAATCATAAGATGAAAATGTGCAGAATTTTTTGTGTTTCATTATATCCTTTTAGCTTTTAGCAGCATGATACTTTTGTAGTAGGTTAAAGTAAATGATATACTAGTATATCTTGAAAATTTGTGTAATAAACGATGACAGTAATTAGTAAAGTTTTATACTAGAAACTAAAATTTGTTTCTAATATAAAACTAGAAATGTGCATGAAATTTGTGCACATTAAAAGGGAATTAATTAGAGGAAATATTTTAATATTGCTATTTGCCCTTTCTCTATAATAGAAGTGTCAGAGATGAAAGAAAATTAGTAAGATGTATATTGAAAATCTCCATCCTGTCAGAGTCTGGGGCACACCGTGGGACCCAGAGTCAAGTCCCCACCCACCCGTGTGTGCCTCGAAATCGCACGAGACCCAGACCTGGCCAGCCCCACCCCCATCAAGCCCTGCCAGGTGGGGGGTGCAGCCTCAGGTCCCCCAGCCCTGATGCCAGGGCGGGGGGGCACGGCTTCAGGTCCCCCAGGGTGGAGGGCACGGCCTTAGGTCCCCCGGCACTGGGGCAGGGGGCGCAGCCTCAGGTCCCCCAGCCTGGCGTGAGGGTATGACAACCATTTGCATATTGGCTCTTTATTATATGGGATAGTTGGGTCAGTAATAACACTTGAATGGGAATGAAGAGATCTGAGGTCTGTTCCTAGCTCTGCCACTTACCTTCTCTGTGTTGTTACAGTCCCCTTACTACAATATTTTCTATTACGAAGTGAGAAAGTTGGACTACATGATCACTAAGATAATTCCTAGCGGATGTTGAAACTAGTCTTGATTATCTTGTTCATAGAAGAGCTTTGAAAAGAATCAGGGAACAGGCCTATTTTACCTTGTAATGAAATTTTGAGATATGAAAAGTTAATAAATAATCCTTTCTTTTCTCAGAAGGATTTGATTATAATGAAAAAGAACGGTATGACTGTAAAGGGGGCGACCTGTTTGGAAATCAACGAAGATTTCCTGGACACCTTTTTTGGGACTTTCAGGTATGACTAAAATAAAAGCATTTATTAGAACAATCAGATATTTTAACTATTTTATTAGAGCAATGGAGGATACATAAAGAATGGCATGAACTTTTATTATAACTGTATCTTTCAGCACACACAACTCATTTATTAATGTCCTATTACCACCATTTCCAAAAATAATTTAAAACAATTTTTACTTAAGCCAAGTAAAATAAAAAAAAAAAAAACATGTTAACACTATTTAAGAAAAAAGAAACAACAAAAAACTGGTAGCACAGCCAATAGTGCTGAATATGTGAGGATATCAAGAAACTTTTATTTCTAATTGTTTTAACATTTATAAAATTTAAATTCATTGTGTAAATTATAGGTATGATTGTTTTAGAAATGATTAAAAAGGAAATTGTAATTATATCATTTCAACAGATAAACATCCTAGGTGAAAAGGATGATACACCAGTTCATTTCTGTGACAAATGTGGATTGCCTATTAAGATCTATGGGCGAATGGTAAGTATAATTAAATTGAATTCTATTTTATAAATGTGAACATTTTTGTAGAGGTAAGATTCTGAAATTTAAGTAGATAGGTTTTTCACTATTTAATGACTTAAGTTTGTGACATTTAAAATAAATGTGAGGTTCTGGCTGGGTAGCTCAGTTGGTTAGAGTGTTGTCCTGATATGTCAAGGTTGTGGGTTTGATACCCAGTCAGGTCAGGGCACATACAAGAAACAACCAATGAATGCATAAATAAGTGGAACAACAAATGGATATTTTTCTCTCTCTTCCTCCCCCTCTTCCCTTTCCCCCCCCTCCCCAAGTCCCCCTCCCACTATCTCCCTTTCTTTTCCTCACTCTCTAAAATCAATAAAATAAAATAATTTTTAAAAAAGTGAAATAGCTAAGGGAAATTTTGGGATAATAATGCATTTTAATATAATTATCCTGACAAACTCTAGAATTGCTTGTAAAGTAATTAAGGGAACTAACTTCTGAAAATGAAATAATTTCTTTAGACTGTTTGATACCTGTTAGTTTATATTTATTCTGTTTATTACGGAAAAATGTTTTTTTTTTTTCTTCTTTGATACAATGAAATCAGTTACTCATTTCGGAAGGCTGTAATTTTTAATGTAAAACTGAATCAATTATATTTTTATTTCTGAGAATTTAATAATTAAAATAAGTTATAACCATGACTGTAATTTTATAGTATTTTTGACATATTCTCCTTTTTAAAAAGGTAGTTTTACATTTGTGTTTGGGGAAAAAAATTGAATTCAATAATATATTTGTGATGGTAGAGAGCATTGATTGTGCACTGTTGCTTTGCTGTATGACATAGCTAAATAACCGTAATGGGCTGTGAGTTTTAAAATGGTCTAACATTGTTTTTCTACATCCTGATTTATTTTTAGATTTTTATAAATTTATTACAGTAAGGCTAACTGGGAAAACTGCTACTTATGTTAAATGTAGGAGATATTCGTTATCTTAGTGCTTTGGAATAATTTCAAGAGGAACAGGATAAGGTAAAACATGGTTACATTACTTTTCAGGAGCTTTTAACCCATAGGGACCATGATGAAATTCATAGGGTTTATACCTTCAGGAAGTATAAGTGAATGTGCATGTATACATTTATTGGGCCAGAGTTTTCATCTCATTCTCAAAGGACTTGTGACTGAAAAAGGCTATTGTTTTTATATAATTAGTACTTAATAAATGCTCACTTTAACGAACAGTTCTCAAGTGTCTATGTCTAGGTTACTATTCTTACTGTTATTTTTTAAAATATTTTAATTTGTTCTAAAATGTGTCACTATATTTCTGTTTACAGATTCCATGCAAGCATGTTTTTTGCTATGACTGTGCTATTTTACATGAAAAAAAGGGAGATAAGATGTGTCCAGGGTAAGATCATCATTAAATTTTTAAAGAATAAAGCTTGTGCTGTAAATTTATAATCTTGATTAAAGGTCAATGACAGGATATCAGATGGCTACTCTTTCTCTGTGAGCCCAGAGTTGGCCTTAGCCTTCTCCTTAGGATAGGGCTAGGTAGCTGTTATCAATTAATTCAGATTGGCCAAAATGACAAAATATATTTGTCATCACAAAACTTGTTATAAGCCAAAAATAGTTATTTTATTGTTTTGATGGGACACTAGAGGTAGTATTGCATAGTAGCAATTGAGAGTAGCAAAGACTTTGGAATTAGAATTCTTGGGTTCAAATTCATTTTCTGCCATTTGTTAGTTATGTGATATAGACTGTTTCTATATCTATAAAATGGAGCTAATAATAGCACCTGCATCCTTGGATTATTATTAGAATTAAGTGAGTATATATATGGTACCTAGCAAATAGTAAGTACAAGCTCTTATTTATTACCTTCAAATCTGATTATTATGTATGGTACCTAGCATATAGTAAGTACATATGTAAGTATAAGCTCTTATTTATTACCTTCAAATCTGATTATTATGTCTTGAGTGTATCTTAGAACACCATCATGACATAGACTCAGATCTAAGTTATAAACAGCTAGAGGTATTGATTCATACAGATCTATGAATGGTTTATACTGGAATGGCGTTGAAGGATCCAGATTAAATTAGGAATTTGATATTAATATGGAATCCCTGATAGAAGGCTTGAGGAATTGAGGAAAGCTTTGAGAGGAACTTCCTTGTCCTAGATTCCTTCTAAATGTGTTAGAAGCTGTCTCAAGAGTTATACTTTTTTTTGGTTGATAGCAAAGCCCTAGACCTAGACAGTTGTAAGGGATGATTTCCTTTTATGGTGTAGGAAGTTTGGCATCACTGAGAGAGAAAGGATGATTCACTGACAAGTCATTAAAACTGATTTTCTTGGCATATTTCTATTAGCTCTTTAAAGTCACAGATTGCAAAATCTGTAGTGTGAGTGTAAAGATTATTTCTTCCCTAGAATTATAATTCAGAAGAATTATACAATTAAAAGTGCATAATGTAACTCCAGTAAGCACCTCACCGGTTGGCCCTTAGCTACTTAGAACATAAGCCTATCTAGATGAACAGACTCAGATCTGAGAAGTGTGTCAAAAGACCATTAAATGGAAGCCTGTTAGTATCAAGGAGTGCTAGCCTTACAGCAAGTATGGAAATAATAGACTCAACTCAAAAATCAAGAATATAAAACCATGTAATAGAATGTCAAATTACGTGGCATACATATTCAATAATAGCTTATAGTTATACATATATAGTTTTGAATGATTAAATACTGTCATTTTCATTGTCCCATTGATCTTAAGAATATCTCAGATGAAGTAGATACAAAAACATTGAGTTAGGTAGAATAGATGCTTTAACCCATTTTATAGATGAAGAAACAGACATTAAATGACTTCTCCAAAATTACAGAGCCAGTGCTAGATCCCAGTTCTTCTAATTCCTAGTTTAGTCCTCTCTCCACTATTTCAGAAGACTCTAAAGGCAAGAGTGGGTTAAATATAGAGAATGAAGAATAGTTATAATTTTGACCCTGAGTTGTTAAAATACTGAGTTTAAATTACAATTTAGAAAGTGCTTACAATTTAGAAGGCAGGAGTATGCAATAACTCATTAGTAGTAAATTTGACTGACCATCCAGAAAGATCCCTTCCTTAAGAGACTTGATAGCCAGGGTTTGAATTTAAATTTTGTGTTGATTAATGTTAAGAACCCTGATAATTAAGATGATCTTACTTGTTTTTGTAGTCCTTGTAGCATCTTCCACTTAGTGTCTTCCACTTAGTATTATTTCCTCAGCAAATTCTTGTTGCTCAGTAAATACGGTACAAGTTTGAATCCATGATTATGACGTTTGGTTTGCGTCCCCCCCCACCTCCTCACCCCCTTTTTTTTGTAAGTGGATAGAAAGCATAGACTTGTTAGAGAAAATCAGATAAATTCTAGGTCTTGGGCAGAATAAGGTCTTTTCTTAAAACATATTCTATTTGATACACGTTCAGTTTTTTCTTGTATTGAGAGTTCTGAAGTTGATAGAAATGCTGATGCTTAATAGTGAACAAAAAACAAAGTGGGAAAGGTTAAAAGTTCACTTACAGTATAATTTTCAATTGTGAACTTCTGCAAATTTCCCATAAATTAAAAAATAAGCATATCTTTGAAATTAAGTGCATTATTTTTAAAGTCCTTTAGTAAATCGGTTTTTTTCTTCTAATTTAGATGTAGTGATCCTGTACAGCGAATTGAGCAGTGTACACGTGGTTCTCTCTTCATGTGTAGCATTGTTCAAGGGTGCAAGAGAACGTATTTGTCTCAGAGAGACTTACAGGCTCATATCAACCACCGCCATATGAGAGCTGGAAAACCTGTTACCCGAGCTTCACTTGAAAATGTTCATCCTCCTATTGCCCCACCACCAGCTGAAATCCCTGATCGTTTTATAATGCCGCCAGACAAGCACCATAGTATGAGCCATATTCCGCCAAAGCAGCACATCATGATGCCACCACCTCCTTTGCAACATGTTTCACATGAGCACTATAATCAGCCACATGAGGATATTCGTGCACCTCCAGCAGAATTGCCCATGGCTCCACCTCCACCTCGTTCGGTCAGTCAGGAAACCTTTCGTATTTCAACAAGAAAACACAGCAATTTAATAACTGTCCCTATTCAGGATGACTCAAGTTCAGGTGCTAGAGAACCACCACCTCCTGCCCCAGCACCTGCTCACCATCATCCTGAATATCAGGGTCAACCAGTGGTGTCGCACCCTCATCATATTATGCCTCCACAGCAACATTATGCACCACCCCCACCTCCTCCACCACCAATAAGCCATCCAATGCCACATCCTCCCCAGGCTGCAGGCACTCCTCACTTGGTTTATAGCCAAGCTCCTCCTCCTCCAATGACCTCTGCTCCACCACCAATAACCCCTCCCCCTGGACATATCATTGCCCAGATGCCACCTTATATGAATCATCCTCCTCCAGGACCTCCCCCACCTCAACATGGTGGTCCACCTGTTACTGCACCCCCTCCTCATCATTATAATCCTAACTCTCTACCCCAGTTCACTGAAGATCAAGGAACTCTGAGCCCTCCATTTACACAACCAGGGGGAATGAGTCCTGGTATATGGCCTGCACCAAGAGGGCCACCACCACCTCCACGAATGCAGGGTCCACCTTCTCAAACCCCACTTCCTGGACCACATCATCCAGATCAGACAAGATATAGACCATATTATCAATGATAAGAGTATTTTGAACTGAAGATATGAAAAAAACTTATGTGTAGTCAATCTTTTAATTAAGCTTTGACTGTTCTGGGAAGGAAAAACACCTCTTATTGAGGTGGCTATGAAACACTTAGGGTCTTATAAAATGGTTTTAAATCTTCATCTTAGGATTGATTTCAAATACTATACTGTAGTGCAGATAAGTGGCTCAGTGGAGCACAGCTATATTTTAACAGCTTTGTTCCCCTCGTGTGGTAAATTGACCCACAGGTGACCATTTGTAAAAAAATTGAAAATTTTTATTCCACTTTGAAAAGTGTTGCTTTTGTTAAACCCAGTTTCGTTTTTCTTGTGATACATTTTGTTAACCTGTGTAAAAGGATTAAATTTCAATATGGTTGTAAAAATGCTATTTTTATGTGAATTTAAGTGCAACCACATACTGTTTTTTAAAACCATATGTTTTACCACTAATTTCCCAAGTTACAATAAAATCCTAAAAGTAAAAATCTAGAATTTACTGTAAGGCAGACTGTTAAATGATAGAGAATTACTTCACATTTTAGGCACTGAAATTTTGAGGTATATTAAGTATATAATGCACTTCACTTGGATGCCTTTTCATTTTAGGCAATTCAGGGGCACCAAAATATGTTGAAATTCCAGAGAGATATATTTATGTTTGAAATATTAAAGGCATTACTAATTATTTGGAAAGATATGGCCAAAGTAACTGACTACAGTCTACAAACTGTTAGGGGATGCTGTTATTCATTAATGCTTTTTACTGAGTGGTTGGAATCACATAATTCATCACACTTTTTAATCTTAAGTAACTATATAACTGTCTAAATGGTGTTCTTTAGATGAAGGGTGTTTTACTCTGCTCATTGTCTTTAAATATTTAGGGTTGAATAGGCTTTATGTAATTCCTCAGTTCATGATAGAGTTTGATCCTGTGCTTAAGTGTGGTCTTGTTTATTGGGGTTTAAATCACAATTTGAATGCCATGGAGGAATTTGAATACTGTATTAATGAAGGACATTCTTGTAGTCACAAACTTGCATTGCTCAGGTTTCAGTACTATGTGATAAGGTTTCTTTCTCTAACTTGAAATTTAAAAACTATTAATGATTTTCTTTTTCTTTTATTGGTTAAGTGGTCTAAAACTTGGGATATTTTAGCATGGAGTCAACATGAAGACTACCAGATGATTTTGTATTGGAGAAAAATAATAACTAAATTGTGAATTTCAGTGCTTTATAAGGTGCCTTTAGAGTCAGCCTTTGCATTGTAGGGGCTTGTTATAGTCCAGCTAAGATAACCACTCAGTTTCTACAGAACTCCTGTACACTTCATTATTCTTAGGATATATTATTATATATCCTATGAGTAAACCCCTGTGAAGTATTTCCTTCGCCTAAAATGGTGCATAATATAAACATGAAATATGTAGTGTGCAGATACCATTTATTGAATAGTTTGTAGTGTATACATTTAGAACATTTCTTTTTGACAAAGGGTGAACTAATTGCTATTTACCACTTAATTCAGTCAGGTACAGGCAAAACAGTTTCTCATTTTGGATAATCAGATGCAAAGTCATCTATGAACTTAAGAGTTGAAGTTAGAAATAATACAAATGGCCATTTCAACCATGACCAGTCGAAAATAACGAATACACTTTCTTTTAACTGATTTTCCACACCTATCAATTAGAGAGTCCAAGTTAATGTGATATTTCTAGTGAGAAAATTTTGTTACTAGAAGCATGGGAGTGAAATAGTGTGAAAAGGTGGTGGGAAGTACTTCTGTTATATTACTGTAGGTACTTGGACTGGTGCAAACTTGATACCCTTTCAAGCCTCTATTTAGTAGCCGTTAAAAATCCTATATTTGTTTCATGTAATAAGAGAATATCCAAATTTTTTGAGAATAATCTCGACTATTTATGAAGAACTCTTCTGTTTTTATTGAAATTCGCTAGAGTTGAATGTGGTTATGAAACCACTTAGCCTATGTATTGGACAAAAAAATTAGTATCATGATAAAAGTATTCATGTTAAGAATTCTCATAGGCGTTTAAAAGTGATTATTTTCAGTTAGATTTAAGAAATATAAGTTATGCAGGGAGGCAGATCAGATGAATGTGTCGTAGCAGACAAATTTTAAATGTGTTAGACTTGAATTCATCCAGTTATTGTTTGAATGGGGGGTGGGGGGGTGGGGGTGCTGTAGTAGAAGGATAACAAAATTACTGTTAGTATTTCTTTCCTTAAAGAAAAAAGATGTGAATTCCAGTTTTATTTCAGGGAAGCCTTTAAAACTATAATGGACATAGTTCTAAATTAAATGTATGTATGTTTCATTATATTGCTCTTAAGACTACTGAGGTGGCAGTTTAATTCTTAAAAACAATAAAATGGAAGCATAAATACTATTTTGCCTAAATGAGTTTTTACCTAATGATGACACATTTGGGGAAATGCAGAATTTTTCATGTTTTCATTGATAAACTTTTATAGTAAAATTAGATTCACTTTTAGAGATTCAAACCAGCAAGTTGAATGTTAAATTTCTTCAGTGGCATGTTTGTTCAGAATATTATATAGTATTTGGGGAAGTATTTGCAAAGGCCATAAAAAAAGAGACTTTATTTTTCCCTGTAAAAACCACTGACTCAAAATTATTGTGTAAATACTAACTAGGTAACACTGAAATATAAATGGAAAAGATACTTGCACATAATTTTAAACTCACGTTGGGAACTTATCATGTGAAGTATAGTATACAGAGCTGCTTTAGGCTTTGTACTAGAGGAGTGTCTTTCATACACCTTTTTGGAAAAGCTCTGTAGTCCTATCATGAAAAATTTTGTGAAAGTCCTGTAAATACATGGAAAAAACTCACAAATATCTAAAACAAAAGTATGCATTCTAATTACTAGTTAAGCCATCAAATTGATATATTGATGTTGAAGTGTGACATAATCACATTCAAACATTTTCTGAAGTGGATGAATTTTTCACTGGTTTGCAAGAATAATTTCTTGTGGCCTTGAAACCAAGCAGAATTTACTTATTGCAATTTATACACAATCTAATAAAGCATTATTGGATATTTAGACTTAAGGGGAGAGGGGGGTAAGCCAGTTAAAATACTTGGTAGTGATACTAATAAAAACATTTGGATTTTGTTTTGATTTATGCTCCTATTAATTTCCCAGCATTGAGGGAAAAGGTGTTAAAGTAGAATTCTTAAAGGAACATTTTATTGTTTCTTCCATCATTGAGGGAGAGTGTTAAAGTAGAATTCTTAAAGGAACAATTTAGTGTTAAAGTTTTATTGTCCTCGCTTTAAGAATTTTTAGGCATTATAGGATCAGGATTGAAATAAACAATGATAGGTCATGGGTTTAGCTCTCACAATTGGACAGGACCATGTCTTTTTAAAAAATCTAGTGTTTTGAAATGTTAATCTATTATCCCAGAATATCCCATTTCTATTCTAAGTAGTAGTAGGCACCAAGTCTCATACTGCATTTAAGTCCATTTCTTATTAATCTATTTAAAAATTGTTCTTCCTTTGCCTTCAGATGAAAAATCCTGCTCTCTTTTGGTGTTACTTTCAAAACCTCTAATTGTTTGTTTTAAAATTTGTACTCATTTCACCCTAGCTGTTTTAGCTCTGGATAGAGCATCGGCCTGCGGACTGGATAATCAGATGCAAAGTCATCTATGAAGGGTCCTGGGTTTGATTCCAGTCTAGGGCACATGCCTGGGTTGCAGGTTTGACCCCCAGTAGGGGCCGCACAGGAGGCAACTGATCAGTGATTCTCATCATTGATGTTTCTATCTCTCCCTCTCCCTTCCTCTCTGAAATCAATAAAAATATATTTTAAAAAATAAAAGTATTTTGTCTTTTGTTGAGAAAAGATGGGGGAGACAAAGAGGTCAGTCAAAAGTTTGCTTTAAAAATTTACACAAGACTAGCATTGTAGGTATCAAGAAGTGGGTGACCGGTGGAAGGTTGTATATATATATACGTACAGATGTGTGTATATATATATATATATATATGTGTGTGTGTGTGTGTGTGTGTGTGTATATATATATAAGCCCAAGCGACTGTTATGACCAGTTGACCTGAACGACTGGTCCCTATGACACACACTGACCACCAGGGGGCAGAAGCTCAGCACAGGAGCTGACCCCTGGTGGTCAGTGTGCTTCCCAGCGGGAGCGCTGCTCAGTCAGAAGCTGGGCTCATGGCTGGTAAGTGCAGCTGGGCCGCAAGAGCCTCTTCCATCTCCACAGCAGTGCTACTCAGTGGTGGCAGCAGCGGGGAGCAGGAGTGGTGGGTGCCCAGCCCCCACTCGGGCTCCTCCCCAGCTGCCTGCCACTTTGGCACTGCTACATCTCTCGGGGATCAGATCAAAACCAGCAGTCCAACATCCCCCAAGGGGTCCTGGATTGCGAGAGGGCACAGTATATATATGTGAATTGTATAAATATATAAGAAAATATGTGAAATGTAAATTATGTATATACTAGAGGCCCAGTGCACGAATTTGTGCACGGGTGGGGTCCCTTGGCCTGGCCTGCGAACGGGGCTGATGGGGGCCATCTAGCTCAGTCCCGATTGGGCAGCTGGCCAGGGGATGGGGGAAGGAATGACCGTGGGAGGTTGGCTGGCTGCGAGAGGTTGACTGTGGGAGCGCACTAACCACCAGGAGGCAGCTCGCATTGAGTGTCTGCCCCCTGGTGGTCAATGTGTGTCATAGCTACCAGCCAGTCGTCTGGTCATCTGGTCATAACAGTCGCTTGGGCTTTTATATATATAGAAGATGCTAGACGTGGATATATAATGATGAACAAAATAGGTATAGTCCCTGCTCTTTAGGAGCTTACATTCTAACTTATCTAGGAATTATTTGTGGTAGTCATCCCTAAATTTCCTTTAAAAATTTTTATATTCTCTTTCAAAGTATAGTAGCCAGGAAAAAATATTTTTAAAATGTATTACCAGCACACACACTATAATGAGAGGAAATTATTAATTCTGGGCATTAATATGTTTCCTAATAGCTTTTCTGGGTACACTTGTACAATGCTAAATTAGTGACTTTGGAACAAATCTGTAGAATGCACCTATATTGTTCCTGAGTTTAGTCCTGCCTTGTACTAGGTCAGCTTTAGTCAGATTTTAATTTCTTTTTCTTTTTTAGACAGGTTTTAATTTCTTTTGGGAGGTAGTATTTCTAATGGTTCAGAGCCTGGGCTCTGAGCCGGACTGTTTAGACTGAATTCTGGCTCTACTACCTGTAACTATATAAGTTAGATCAATTACTTATCCTCTTTGAGTCTTGATTCATTTTGCTTTTCTAAAAAGCGAGGATAAACATAGTACCCATCTTATGGGGCCTATTTTGAGAATCAAATGAATTGATCCTAGATATACTTTAAAGGTGGGGCCAGTAGAATTTCCTGACAGAATTCTTAGCCTGAGCATCTGGAAAGATGGATTTGGCACTAACAGGTGGAAAAGGCACTGGCAGGGCAGATTAGGGGAGAAGAGCATAGGTCACTTTTGACATGTAGACGTCCAGATGAAGATGGCAGAAAAGTGAATGAAATATTCCACTTCTCTGTTCTTGTTTATGCAGCGTAAAGTCAGGCTTGCATTTAAAACACTTCATTTACATGTCTGTGGTAAGTTACTGTGCTTAAACAAGGTATCAAATGCTTAAATTATTAGAAAATGATATTTTTAAAGTGTTATTTTCCACTTTAATTCATGTTATTTTTTACTTTCATATGTTCAGCAAATAAACTTAAAATGTACATAAATTCGCAGTTAAAATATTTAGAGAAAATGATTTTAAAGATAAACTGCTTAACATGTATTAGCTTCAAGCTTCCTTAATTTCAGTACTGTGTCTGTCTCTTCACAAGCTTTTCTGTCTCCAAGTTGAATTACTGGATCTCCTCTCCCCTTCCATCTTGCTCTGGGTTATGTACATTTCATGTTTCATCTTTCAACATGGTCTCTGGGCCTCTTCCTAAATCAGGGATCAGATTTTTGTACTAGTCAAAAATTTTTTCCCCCCAGTATTTGCTCTGAGCCAGGCAAATAGAGGCTCAGTCCCATGTATTTCCATTACTCAATGCATATCCATCTTAGAGGCCTCACACAAAAAAACATGTAAGGGTGAGGATAAGCGAATGTTAAGGTTGAATGGCCTGTGATGGGAGCATGCTAGTGGGCATGCTTGTTCCAGCTCTACCATATGATATTTTATTTGGCAATAAGAGTACAGAGGGCACCTTTGCTTGAGAAGATGCAGGCATCAATGACAGTCCTATATAAATAAGGCTTTTGCCCCATTCCCAAGCCAGATGATCAAGTAAATAGGCCCATGTTTTTATTTTATTCCTGCCTTCTATAAAGAAAGAGCTCTTAGCCTGAGATTCATTGGGCATCATATATAAATGTATATGTGTATGTTTATCTTTTTTCCTAAAGCCCGAAGGGTGCATGAGGCTCTGGTGTCCATGACTCAGAATTTAAGAAACGTTGTTATAAAAAGTGTTGATATTCTAGTTTTTAAAGAGTAGCTGTGTAAATAAACCTTTATTTTTACCTTTCTGTAATTGGTTTTAAAGTCCAATAGACAAGCCCATGCAGTAAAGACACTAATAAAGGATGGAAGTTACTTTGAGAGCAAATATTTAAAGGCGAGACCTAAAACAACTGAGACCACATCTCCCATTGACAAAGTGGTTTGATGTTGAACAGAGGGCACTGCATCTTTTTTCTGTTGGTGCTGATGTTTAATTTCTCACTGTTACATAAATACTATTGTTTGCACCAAGAACAGTGCCAGTGAAAAAGAGAAGTATGTGTGTGCTGACTCATTCACCAGCTAAACGGAGCTGCGGAGCTGTTATTCTGCCCTGTGAGTTGCAAAAAAATGACCAGCAGTGAAGAGAGAGTCACACTTTCCTCTGCTATCTTTTCTTTCCTCCCAGGAAGATCAGGAAGGAGGGGCTACCCATCAAGTTTTCTCTTTCCTTTTTACCTTCTTGCCTTTTCAGTGTTTATCTTCCATTAGCTGACACAATTTTCATATTAAGAGGTGGGAAAAAAAATAAGGATTTGCTTCAAAAGCTAGTTATGAAAAGATTGTGTCTAAATCCGGATAGGAGGCTGGATGCTTTAAAAGGCTACAGTGATAATGATAAAATCTGGACAAAGAAGTCTTATTACAGGGGGTTTAGAAGATTCTCATGTAGCAAGCTTCCAGCCAGACCACTATAAAGGGGACTCACAACAAGCGTATTTCAGAAAGCAAACAAGAAATTTAATAAAACGACACACCTACTGTACAAATTGATTTTGTTAAGTGGAGCTGTATTAATTACATACTGTATGAACAGTATAAATTACAAGATTCAAAGCATTGATGTAATAAAACATGCATGAAAGTAGTTTGGATAGAAATCTGTCAGTGCTATAAAAATACATATAAACACAATTTCTTCCTTTGATAAATCTACAAGCTTATAAAATTAAGAGTATTTACATCATTTTATACTACATATGTGAAAAAATATACCAAGATAGAACAATCTTGTTCCAAAGTTTGAAACATAATTGTGTCAAATAACAATATTCTTCATACAATGTATGAATACATCAATAACTTTCTGGGTATAAAGTTGTTCTGTGTGTGACCGTCAGATGAGTATCCCTCTGGATCATATTTTGGTTAGAATTTCGTTTCAACTGGTACCTGGAAGACAAAAAGTTCTTGTTTAAAACCAACTTAAGTTCTATCCCTTTCAATAATCATGTCTTGTATTTAAAATGTAGTCAATCTTATAAAATTAGGGTTAGGATTAGACCTAGAATTTGACAGAATCATCACATTTTTTGTCTTGAATGTTAATAATCAAATACCTTTCATTGCTACTTGGTTAACGTAAAACCATGTGACACCAGGTAGTAACATAACTATCTTTCAAAAGCCTGATTTAACTTAAAGTAACAATACAACTTGTAAATGTATTTCTTCACATTTGTTTCAGGGGCACACACACTCCAAGGGGCTATGTGTGTTTGTTGGACAAGTACACTCAGCTTTTACATAAGTCACCCCTGGAGGCCTACCCCGACTCTAATGCAGCGGTTCTCAACCTGTGGGTCGCGACCGCTTTGGGGGTCGAACGACCCTTTCACAGGGGTCGCCTAAGACCATCAGAAAACACATATGTAATTACATATTGTTTTTGTGATTCATCGCTATGCTTTAATTATGTTCAATTTGTAACAATGAAATTGGGGGTCACCACAACATGAGGAACTGTATTAAAGGGTCGCGGCGTTAGGAAGGTTGAGAACCACTGCTCTAATGCAAGGAGCTGACATTGAATGTTTCTTTTTGTAAATACAGATAAACAGGTATAAAATGGTGCTGACTGCATTCTGTTGGTTCTAAAGCTTTGATCAGGCATCAGGTTTAAATTCTGTTCCTATACTTTACCCTCGAAAACTTGGTGACAATTCTCAATCCAGCTACTGGGCAGAGGGTTGCTGGTGAGGCTCTCTGATTGGTTCTACAAATGTAAAAGTCACCAAAGAGCTGGTACCTGATTGAAATTAAACTTTGAAGTACTGTAATCTTTTTTCATCAAAATATGCAAAACAGCATCATGGATTGTTAAGAAGAATATTGAGTCCTTGACTTCATCATCAAAAAACTCACACCGTGCAAGCTTCTCAATGAAATCATCTGAAGAGAGAGAAGAAAGAATAATTTTAAATTTTAGTGTAAATTAATTTTAAATTTTACTTACATTTCATAGGTGTTTGGTTAAGTGTTTAGGGTTTGCAACGGTATGACACCAGCGTACCATCAGTAAGTACAGTGTCTTCTGGAACTAGAGGATACCTTTCTAATAAAAGTACATATTTAATGCCCTAAGGTAAAAAGACTGAAGGAAAAGGTTTAAATGAGTAAAACTGCCCTAGCTGGTTTTTCTCAGTGGTTAGAGCGTCGGCCCGTGGACTGAAGGGTCGCGGATTCGATTCTGGTCCCGGTTGCAGGCTCAATCCCCAGTTGCAGAGTCAATTGATGTGTCTCTCTCACATCGACGTTCCTCTCTCTCTGTCTCTCCCCCTCCCTTCCACTCTCTCTAAAAATCAAAGGAGGAAAAAATCTTAGGGTGAGGATTAACAACAACAAAAAAATTAGAAAAACTTTTAGTAGTTCTTAGAAGAAAATCAATCCACTTTCTTTTAGGCAGGAGCCTAGTGAGTTAATCTCCCCAGTAAATGGTTGATGCATCAAGTGTGGCTTCTTTTTACAAATTGTGATTCTGCCAAAATAGAGCATCTGCTCATGGACCAATGACATGCTGTAGTTCTGGATGGCCAGACCTATTATTTACCAGTTATTTACTGTAGCCCATTTCCCCAAAGCTGCTGGGTTCCATCAGAAAACATCTTTTCTGACTACCCCACATCACCTTTCCACATGCACTGGGGATCAACCTGTAGCCCAGGTACATGCCCTTCACTGGGAATTAAACCCGTGACCCTTCAGTGCTTGGGTCAATGCTCTAACCACTGAGCATGTTGGCCAGGGCCTGAGGGATAAATTCTTTGTTGTGGTTAATCTTCACTGGAGGATATTTTTCCATTGGTTTTTAGAGAAAGTGGAAGGGAGAGGGACAGAGATAAACATCAATGTGAGAGAGACAAATTGATTGGTTGCCTTCTGCATGTGCCCCCACCAGGGCCAGGAACTGAGCCTACAACCAAGGTACATGTCCTTAACCAGAATTGAACCCCAAACCCTTCAGTCTGAAGGCCAGCGCTCTATCCACTGAGCCAAACAGGCTAGGGCCATGAAAGAGTTTCCTAGTCAGAAAATGGGGTAGGAGAACGTTCTAGAGACAGGACACTAGCTAGAAACTTCTTTCCTAGGGCCTAGATGAGAAATGATAGAGGTGTGGACTGAGGCTGTGGAAGTGAAGAGCAAGGGACTGTTTCAACAGGAGTTACCTACAGGTGATTGGCTGAATGCAGAGGGAAGGGGAGGAGGAGAAATTAAGGGTGGCTCCAGGGTTTCTACTTTGGGCAACTGAGTGAGTGGTGATGGAGTGACTGAGACAGGAAAAGAGAAGGAGTGGTTTTGGGAAGGAGGATAATATATTTAGTTTTGAACAATTGCATACATGGATCTGCAGCTCAGAAGAAAGGTCTGGGCTGGAGGTGTAGTTTGGGAATTCATTAACAAGATACACTTGCATTCATAAGCAGGTACAAGATTCACCTGAAAGAGTTCTTAGAATTAGACCTATAGGGTTAAGGGTGAAGCCTGGGAAAGATTGGCTGTCAAAAGTGGGAGAGGAGCCAGTGTCAGACACTGAGAGGGGTGAGAAGTGAGTCAGAAGAAGGGTCTTGCAGAAGTCACGGAGAGAGTTTCAAAGACAAATGCTGCCTGGCCAGCATGGCTCAGTGGTTGAGCATCTATCTATGAACCAGGAGGTCACGGTTTGATTCCGTCAGGGTACATGATCAGGTTGCGGGCTTGATCCCCAGTGTGGGGCATGCAGGAGGCAGCTGGTAATGATTCTCTCTCATCATTGATGTTTCTATCTCTCTCTCCCTCTCCTTTCCTCTCTGAAATCAATTTAAAAAAAAAAGAAAAGACAAATGCTAAAGAAAGGGCCAAATGCTAAAGTAAGCTCCATGAGAATGCGGCTAGGAGGGAGGCAGTTGATCTTGACAACCTGGATTACTGATGACCTCATCAGTGAGGTGAAGCAGAAACCAGGTTATTATGGGCTGCGGAATCAAGGGAGGCAAGAAAAGAGAAAACAAACCTACTTTTCCAAGAAGAGTAGAGTAAAAAATGGTTACATAGCCACTTCTTTTTTGCTGCCTATTAAACTAGGATTCAAATTGCAAAGTTAATTTAATTGCATATCGACAGAACTGAAACATAAAGATGCGATTTCCAGAGGGATTTCTATAGGCTCAGCTAAAAATTAGACTTCCTTCTTGGTGATCATAAAAAAATAGCTGTTATTGGAGAGATCGAGAGTTGGCAATGAACCTGAAGTGATTGTCAGAATTTAAAAATAAAACAACTTACCATCAGCTCCAACAATATACACATCTACCTTGATCCTGATGAAATCTTGCAAAATCTGTTAAAAAGAAAGTAGATCTTCCTTGGGGAACAGTTTCACTCGTCAGAAATGTAAAGAAAACTGTCATAATTATAGTGTATGGGTGACATAATGCTTTCAGAACCTGTTACATTTTGAAAAGAGAGAATAGTATCAAGAGACACTAAAGTTCAAAACAAGGCTCCGTGACAGAAAGAGATAAATCCCAAGGAAAGAATTCTCCCCGGAAGGAGGAAGTTAAAAGTGATCATTCTTCTGCGAAGTGTGATGGGGAAATGTTGTGCTTTAACTCACCAGGTAACCTCTGATTTCATTTTAAATTCAGGGAGAAACAAAGGAGTCTTTTCAATATGCCATGATGCTGATGTCATTCCCTAATTTTAAAAGTTTTTTTTTTTCTATGAGATGCTATCAGCTAGAGCTTTCTATTTACACACATATAAGTTGTTCATTATTCCTGTCCCCAGTAACTAGATGTGTCCAGAACCAACAAATCTTTATTCAATTTCTTGGTCTCTAGGCTAAGGGCAAATACCAGTAGAGATATCATTAAGATCATATAAGGCAGTGGTTCTCAACCTTCCTAATGCCGCGACCCTTTAATACAGTTCCTCATGTTGTGGTGACCCCCAATTTCATTGTTACAAATTGAACATAATTAAAGCATAGTGATTAATCACAAAAACAATATGTAATTATATATGTGTTTTCCGATGGTCTTAGGCGACCCCTGTGAAAGGGTCGTTTGACCCCCAAAGGGTCGCGACCCACAGGTTGAGAACCGCTGATATAAGGTGAGAGAAGTAGTGTATACGGTTGATCTATGAGACACTGAGCTAAAAAGTTGGGCTTTAATGAAATGTAAGGCAGAGTCCCTGTCCTTTGTGCTATCCTAAAAAAAAAAAAATCAGTATGCTAGGATAAAAAAAATCAATATGATGTGTGCGTATTTTTTGCTTCAAAGCTGACACAAACAAACAAATACACACACACAAAAAAGCAAAGAAAGAGCAAGCAGTCTGCAGACTTAAGATTTTTTTAAGAGAAGTTTGAACAGAATGAAATTATCCTATTGTTAATTTTGTCTGCGTTCACCCTACTTAATAGATCTTATCTTAGCTCTGTTCTTATGTAGGCAGATTTTTGTGAAAAACCAAGCAAAAGAAGAGGGAAATGTGGAATTTCTTAAATTTCCTTTACCTATTTCTGCATTTCTGTTAGAAACAAATTTATTTTAGAAATGCCCACAAAACCATGGCAAGAAAACAGAGAGCAACCGGATTGTTTCAGTCCTGCTTTTAAATCCCAAATCGCTTGCCATATTTATTCTTTCACACATCTCCTTTTTAAAAAAGATGGTTATTTAGCCAAGTGAAATTCCATCAGCTTATAACGAATACAGATCAAAACAAAAGGAGCCCTATTTCCCAAGAACTTTTCAAATCTTCTGTATTTTAGGACAATTTAGATACAATGTCCATAAAGACATGAAGGTGCCACAGGCCTGAAATTTCATAGGTGTGAGAGCAGAGTTGTCTCCCAGCAGGATCAACATAGATTAGAAATGTAGGTTTGGTTGCCTTCAAAATTTTATGCCAGTCTCACGGGAAATGCACTCTTAAAGAGTTCGCTGAACGTGCCCCACCTGCCCTCCCACTCCCTCCATGGAATATTCTAAGATTATAATTTGCTTCTATTTAAATGTGTATTGTCTAAAGGAGCATCCTTCCACAAATACAGTTTTTCACCTTCAGTCGCTGATTGGTTATTTCCATTAAGAAAAAAAGGGATTACCGATTTGAGACCCCTCATTGAAGACACATCAAGAAATGACACCGCTGAGAAATCCAGGATGAGGCTGTGCAGTTCAATTTTAGGGACCGCAATGTTGAGAGGAAGGTGAGCATTCCAGTCTATCTGGAAGGGCAGGTCTGTGGTATTGACTGGCTGGTTCAGTTCTTCTACTTGATTGTTGTCCAGCTCTTCATCGGAATCTTTCAAGCCATCAACGGTGCATATAAGTCCTTTCTGCAAGAGAGGATAGTAGTATGCATGGAAATTCCGATGGAGAAATACCTTCTGTGTGTCAAAGATGGCCAGTGACTGGCTGAAGCACAGATTTAAAGTTGGGTCAAGTAAATCAAATGAGATTGTAAACTCTTTGGATAATACAAATTGTCCTAGGAGGATAAAATTTGAAGGAGAGCCTCAAAGATACTATTTAAAAATACCACATTAATTGACACATGAAATACCTTGTTTATCCGGCATTTTATATAAAAAGAATGGAACCAACATCTTGACCTACATTTTACTGAGCTTTTAGCTATAATACACAGAAATGCGGTCAAGAAACTTACTGGTGTCACTTGTAGCAGGCCTTGCTTCTGCAGTTTTCTGATTTTCTTTAAAGCTTTATTGCGCTTGCGTAGAATTCGAAGTGGACTAAAGCCAACCTGAAAAACCCATTGTTGTGTTACAACAGTATTGAATATTCTGCTACTTATATAGCATGTTTCTAATGATTTTAAGTAGGGTAGGTTAAGGAATTGAGACATATATTGGTAATAAAATGTAAGTGGTTCAAACAACATCAGTGAGAGCATTGTGTCAGACTGATGGTCTGCTCAGCCTGTATGCAATGATTAATGTTTAAAAACCTGTGTACCATCCAGGATATGTCCATAAATGATCCATGAATGGGTCTAAACTCTAATTTGAATCTGTTTGTATTTTTGGTCCACACAACTCTTAAGGGATTTTATTTTATTTACTAGAGGCCTGGTGCACAAAAATTTGTGCACTGGGGGGGGGGGGGTCCCCTCAGCCCAGCCTATGC
>NW_005354120.1:184730-216978 GCF_000412655.1 Myotis brandtii
CACTGACCACCAGGGGGCAGCTCCTGCATTGAGCGTCTGCCCCCTGGTGGTCAGTGTGTGTCATAGTGACCAGTCATTCCCAGTCGTTCTGCTGTTAGGGTCAGTTTGCATATTACCCTTTTATTATATAGGATTTTCTATTTAATGAATATGGGTGGCATCTAATTAGTATTCTGCTTCTATATAATTTTATTCTATTAAAATGCATATGATTACGTTTTATAATATCTATTATTATGTGATTTTATAATTTATTTATCTTATAATTTTATAATAACCAGAGGATAACCTTCATTTTCCCCTTTCAAAACAAATGTGTTTTTATTGTGGCAACATGTATCTCCAGAGTAATAGGTAAGGAGAGTCAAATTATGTAATTTTTTTTTAAAGTTGGCCAAAAAAAGTAGTTGGATGGAAAGATACTAGATTAAGTGAAAAGGACAGTATATAAAGCCATATACACAATATGATCAATTATTGTAAAAAAATTTGGTAGAAAAATATTTGATGCACACCAATCTATAATAATAAAAGCATAATATGCTAATTAGACCAGATGTCCTTCTGGACGTCCTTCCGGGGCTGCTGCTGCGAGGGCCTCTAGTCTAATAATAATCGTGAGGGCTAAGGCAGAAACTCTATGCAAAGTACAGAGTAGATCAAAAGGCAGGTTCAAGAGTAAATGCTGAGCTTTTGTTTCTTAACCTTAAAGACTGCTTCTTTGTCATCTTCTCTACAGGCCACCAGGACACTCAGTTGTTATTTCATATTAAATATTCATTTGTGTTATATTTATTAATTTCATTTATATTATAAATATTTGTTTGCTATTCTGAATCTCTTCAATGATACAGCCAAATATTAAATATCACTCTTTTTCTCTTTCTGAAGTTGATTCCTCAGGAAAATCTGAAGGACAATATCTATGAAAAACCAGTAGCCCCAAATCTCTTTGTGATCTTTTTACTCTGCATTAGAATTTAATAAAAGGTGACTGTATATTGGAAGTTGTTCAAAAAATCTTATTTGCCAACATATTGGAAAATATGGGATACAAAAACATTAACAAAACCCAGCCTCAACATAGGTGAAGTCAATGACCTTCTCTTGTTACAAAACAAACATTTCATTTCTAGATATTCAGTGGAATTACAAAAAAAATTAATAACCCCTAAACTTACAGCATCAATAAGTTTCTGCTTAAAGAAATTAATGTTTGCAAAGTAAATAGGAGATGGACATCTGAAAATTTTCACTCCTTCTGGTTCATAAATCTGTAAGGCAGAGAAGTAATATTAGATGGTGCCCAGTGGATTCATATTAATATAATTTAGCAAATCAAAGTAATAAATGAATCTTCCTTACATCAGAGTAATCTTTCTTATTCTTGTAGATGTTGCTCCGTCCAACACTAGCCAGTGTGCTGCATTTCGGACTGTAGGGAGAATGAACGCCACATAAATCATGCATACATATTTGGGAGGCCTAGAAGGCTAACACTGATGTTTTACTAGCATCCCAAAGCAGGCTCGTTTTAAAAATGTAAAAGATTCACTATGCCCTTAGAGACCATGGAGGGCCAACACCTGGGTTTCCTTATTCTGCCACAGCTCCTAAGACAGTACCTCCCACCTACCATATTCCAGTTCACAAAAAGCTTCTGTTCGTGTTTGCTGTTTTGATTCTGAATATCACAGTTATTTGGTGAAAAAGACAGACATGTTTACCCAGTTGTACAGATGTGGACATGGGGAAGTATGATGATTTGCCTATGACCACTCAGTTTGTTTCTATGTTTGGTGAGTCCCCAAGAAATGAATGAAAATATAAATGAATCAATGAATGCAGGAACATTGCAATATAAATGCATTCCATCAGTCAAGGGTTAACTTAAACTATGATAACACTGTGATATGGAACTGCTCAGCTGCTAAGAAGTGTTATTTATATCTCTGTCACAATATAATCCAACTTAGGCTGAGTGGAATAAAAAAGATGTTTGGACTGGATGACCATTAAGAATCAATCATTCTAAGTGTTGTTTTTGTGGCATTCTAGGATGAGCGGGGCCTTTCAGAAATTCTCTTAGGTCAGCTCCATGCTTTTCAGGTGGGAGTACAATCTAACAGCCTATAAAGAGGAAGAATACTCCACTAGACATGGAGAATCTCACCATCTTCTCAGTAACACATTTCCCCAATTTAAATAGTCTAAGGCAGTGGTTCTCAACCTTGGCTGCACATTAGAATCACCTGGGAATCTTTTTAAAATCCTGATTTCTGGGCCTCATCCTCAGGAAATTCTGTTTCTTTGTTACTAATGTTGTGGCCCCACCCCATAACAAAGAAACAGAATTTCCGGAGGATGAGGCCCAGAAATCAGGATTTTAAAAAGATTCCCAGGTGATTCTAATGTGCAGCCAAGGTTGAGAACCACTGGTCTAAGGCATATACATTTCTATGATTTCTTTGAATTTGAGTGCAGGCAGGGAGCAGACCAACAGCTGGAGAGACCTCGGCTAATGCTTTAATTTGGGCCATTCTATTGCCCTTTGGGGTGAGCAACCTGAGGAAGAACAGACTGGCCAATCTTGATAGATTTGCCTGCCTATCCATTAAACTACTCTCCCCTTAATCAGCGACAAGTTTTTTTTCTCCCGACACCGGGAGGCCAAAGTCTGCAAGGACACAGAGTGCGACAATCACTCACAATTGGGTCCTGAACACGATGGTCAGGAGCTGAAACGCCACGCTAGCTGCCAGGCCTAGCGCAAGTCCCAGGACAGTGACAAAGATGAAGGTCATGATCCAAATGAGCTGCAAAAGGAAGGCAACATGGACACCATACACTACAATGGACTCTGATTCAACTACAATGTGTTACCTGGTGGGTTCATGGCTACGAGAAAGCATGAACTTCCAGGGAACACAGCAGAAGTTGGAAGTATACAGGAGAAGGGACCTGCCTCCAGAGGTCATTTCTACTGGCTCAGCTTCTGAACCACAGAAAACACAAGCAGATATTTTTTAAAAATCCCAAGAGAGTGAATCCACTGCTAATCCCATCCCCGGCCTGGTCAAGGAGATGATTGAGTCTATCAGTCACAGCTAAAATTCCAGAACCAGCTGCTGTTCCTTAAAATGAGCAGGCTAGTGGGCATATTATACTTTTGGTCTGCTGGTTTTATTCATAGTGATGATCTCTCCAAGAATCTTAGTATGGCCCGGCCGGCGTGGCTCAGTGGTTGAGCGTCGACCTAGGAACCAGGAGGTCATGGTTCGATTCCTGGTCAGGGCACATGCCCAGGTTGTGGGTTTGATCCCCAGTGTGGGGTGTGCAGGAGGCAGCGGATCAATTATTCTCTCTCATCATTGATGTTTCTATCTCTCTCTCTCTCCCTCCCTCTCTTAAATCAATAAAGAAAAAAAAAGAATCAGTATGCCAAAGGGCTGTGAAAATCCCCAACAATTATCTAGCCGCAACAAAAGTAAACCAAGTGTAGTGCTCGCTTCGTCAGCACATATACTAAAATTGGAACGATACAGAGAAGATTAGCAAGGACATTAGCAAAAAAAAAAGTAAACCAGGTGTAGTTTATTACCTTTTGCTTGTAAAGTACTAGAGGGTATGTTAAGCGTTTTTATGCCACAGACTTTGACCCTGATATAATTATGGGCTCTGCTTCTCACAACAAGGCACGCTGAGAGCAAGGGGAGCTTTTATAGAGCACTTCCAAAGGATTGTTCAGAATTTAAGTTTCTCGCAGATCCTCTGGGAACTAACAGATGATGTGATGAAGAACAGAAGCAATGCATACCCTGAACTTCAGAGAGTTTCTGTGGCATTTGGGAGGACTGCAGGGATTTTAAGGACAGACCTAAGGAAGTTATCTACTAGTGTGTCCTGGAGCATTTCCTACTTACAAGAAGCTCATCCTTTTAAATGAAAATCCCAGAGAATGATCAGTAGAGTGGGCTGTTTAAAGATAGTAAATAACACAAACTCAAGTCACTTGAACAGATATATAGGAACAAAATTTCTCAGAGTTTACAATATAAGTAGGCATTTTACGTCAGCATGAAGTGCCATCCTGATTTTTCTCTCAAATGCCATCGCCTCTACTTACACAATCATACTTATCCTTTCGCCACAGCCTTCGTATTTCTGTAAACTGCATCAGCATTCCCTTTAAGTTTCCAAGTGCTAGAGCTGCCAGGACAGACTGTGAGAGACATAAACGGCAGATGTACTTTCAGATAACTAAATAAGCCACACTGAAGCAAAGGTGAAGGCTGTAGATAAGTGAGTCCTTTAAAGGGCCTCAAAGCCAAGTGTACACCCTTTGGTGTGCAGTGCCATGCAAGACACACCAGACCTTCCCCACCACAGCACATACCAGCCTATACCTTAGGACAGAGAAAGGCAGGTCCTAAGACCTATGACAGATATAAATTCTTCTCAGTCAGCGAGAGGCTGTGTCTACTTATTGAAGGTGGGAGAGGGAGTTGCTCTTTGTTTAAAAACAAGATTGGGGAGCTTGAGGTCCTGGAATAAGAATTCAAAACTTCGACGATGCTCAGCGATCGTGCCGTTTTGAAACAGGAAGCTGAAGGTTGCAGAGGTGAACACGTCTTTGAGGCAGACTCTCTGGGACAGTGTGTGCCACATCTCTCACGTTCCCTGCTGTATCCCCAGAACCGACCATGGTGAATATATCCAGGAGGGGCTTAATAATTATTCAGTGAGTGAGCGGATGAGCTAATGAATGACTATTTCCAAAGCCAGTACTAACCACCCAGGAACACAGCCTCTTTTAAACAGTCCTGATGTAGATACCACTGAATAGTACATTTGCTAAGAGATCTGGGTAGAAAACGCAGCTCTGCTCCAGCAGCACTTCGGGCTCCTGGTTCTTCCTTCACATGCCCAAGTGAGATCACTCATCTTACAGGGAATGATGCCAGTTAAGGTGAAAAATGCCGACTAGCCAAGTTTGCTCCCTTTCTTAGATTTTTTCTTTACATGTATTTTATTGATTTCAGAGAGGGGTCTTACAGGGAATGATGCCAGTTAAGGTGAAACATGCCAACTAGCCAAGTTTGCTCCCTTTCTTAGATTTTTTTCTTTACATGTATTTTATTGATTTCAGAGAGGGAGGGAGAGAGATATAGAAACATCTATGATGAGAGAGAATCATTGATCGGCTGTCTCCTGCACACCCACAACTGGGGATTGAGCCTGCAACCTGGGCATGTGCCCTGACCGGGAATTGAACCATGACTTCCTGACTCATAGGTCGACGTCACTCAACCACTGAGCCATGCTGGTCAGACTCTTATTTACATTTTAACACAATGGTAGGTGTGTGCCCCTAGCCTTCACCCCCAATTCAAGCTGTCCCATTCCGAATGGGCTATGGAATTTGCATGCTGACGTCGACCTACCAACCAGGAGGTCATGGTTTGATTCCCGGTTAGGGCACATGCCTGGGTTGTGGGTTGATCCCCTGTGTGGGGCGTGCAGGACGCAGCCGATCAATGCTTCTCTCTCATCATTGATGTTTCTATCTCTCCTTCTCCCTTCCTCTCTGAAATTAATAAAGATATATTTAGGGGGAAAAAGTTGTCATCACCATGGTAGCTGGGGGAGGGTTCCATAAGACTCTCTGTAATAAGCCTCCTGCTTATTGTTTGGGGGACTTTAGCATTGAGCATGTCCAGTGCCACCTGCAGAAGAGACATAGTTGTCTTTTCATTAGGCACTATTTCCCACCTGGTCAGAATTCCAAGGGAAAACCATTTGAAATGAATTACATACACAATAGCGCCCTTAAATAACAAAGCCTGCAGAGCACTGAGGAGCCATAGGGAGGAGTTTTATCTGGTATCCACAGTAGTATCATTGATAAAAAGGACGAAATACACGTAAAATGCATAAAATTCTGCTGATACTTAGTAAGCACCCAAGAAACATTCATTATTAGCTATCATTGTGGGTTATTTTGTTCTCCTGTGATTAAAAAAAAAAAAAAGCAAAGCAGCTACTCGGGTGAAACAAGGACATTACAGAACAATGGTCTAAGAACTCACCACGTGAATCCTTTATAGCAGGAGTTCTGATTAATCCTGGACAATGTCTCTGGGCATTGCTTATTCACTGGAGAGCTATGGTTTTATATGGCAATAGTTTCTTTAATTCTCCAAGTTGATGTGGGTGAGGGAAAGCTCAAGAATGCACCCGGAAAAAGCACAATAGGACAGAATTCTCTATGCAGGGGGTGGTGTGTGCATGCATTTATTTATTTATTTAGTATTTTTGTTAATCCTCACCTGAGGATATTTTGGGGGGGGAACTTGAGGTTGAGAGAAGTAATTTGCCCCGAAGCACACAGACAACAAGTGGCATCGAGGATATTTTGGGGGGGAACTTGAGGTTGAGAGAAGTTAAGTAATTTGCCCCGAAGCACACAGACAACAAGTGGCAGAGCCAGGATTAGAAGCAGGTCTACAGGACTCTAGAGCCAGTGCTCCATACACTCCCTCACAATCCTATACACACCATAAAGAACCGCATGTTTACCATTGTCTGGCTTCCTAGAGAGCCCATGCTTTCCGGAGTCCGCTGTTACGTTTTCCATCTGGGCGCTGCAGTCGTTTACAAAGGCTCCAGCGAAAGCCTCAACATTTACAGTTCAGGAGGGCTGGACAGAGGAGCGTGAGGCACCCTCCCCAGTGTATTTGGCTGTTTGCTCCCATCCTGCAATCTGACAGCTTTGGTCTTGGAGTCAAACCAAACCCTGGGAGCTGCAGGGCGGATGCCTGAGAACAGGTTGTGTGGCTGGCAGCACCATTCTCTGACTTAGATTGACACCCTGATTACCTTAACCTTTAAGAAAATCTTCACCTCAGTCAATTCATATTATAGAAGCCGCTGTGCCAGGGTGTCTTTCTGTCTAAACATCAAGTATATTCGGAGCTACGAACATGGGAAGAGTAGAGTAGATACGGTGTTTTGGGCATGTGCATTCCAAGCATTCACAAAATGCTACCAGGGGAAGAAGAAATACTTACGGCCAGTAGAGTACTGGCTGAGAAGAGTGCTCGAAGGTTTGCAGTTACCTCATATTCCCGTTTGGTTTATGTTTCGAGAGTTTAGGAACCAGGGTCCCACAGGAGAGAGATAGCATCCAAAGAGGGAGGGTTGGTACCTTTTGTAGTGGCGCCAGAAGAAATCCCAGGTTTTCAATGAAAATCAGCACGATGAGAGCAGAGAGAATCCCAGCAACCTGTGTAGGTGAAAATATTCCCAGCACAAAATCAACTTTTCCCATGGTCTGGCATTCCCCGGGGACTAAGCTAGGATGGCCTTCCACGCAAAGGTCCAAAAATACCTGCGTTTTGCCTCCAGTACTTTCTTGAATTGCAGATCTGGAGAGGGCGGTACTGGCGGCAAATCCTTTGAATGATCCAGTGAATATGTTACTCACTCCCAAGGCTATTAACTCCTGACAAGAGGACGAGAAGGGATCTTCATTAGGAGCAGCGCCATGGGTATTGTGTACGTGAAACATTATTTAAAGATGCTGAATTAGACCCAGCATCGGCTGTACACTTACCTGATTGCCATCAATCGCATAATCGTGTTTGAGGGAATAAACGCTGGCAACCGAAAAGGCCACTGCGAAGCCAACGATTGCAATGCTGAAGCTGTCCCCGATGGTTCCTTTGATAACCTCCAAGTCATACGTGATAGGTGGCTCAAATCTGAATTTAAAGTAAACAAGTCTGAAGGTCACCAACCTGCTTAGACACCTCCAATGGCATCCATTTGCGCTCAGAAAAAGTCCAAATTCCTTAGCAAGGCCCCCCATCTACCCCCTCCCTCCATTCCTGCTTAATCGCTACAATTTCCCAGAATTTATGCTCCAACCATACCCAGCTTTTTTTGTTTGTTTGTTTCTTAAAGGCGCCACCCATTCTCTCACCTTGGAAGCTTCTAATTTGCTGTTCCCTGTGCCTGAACCATTCCCCTCATCCCTGTCCTTCTAGCACAAGCATGTCAAACTCTAGGCCCATCGCCCCATGCAGCCCACAACGAATATTTTTGCGGCCCAACCAATATAATGTTATGTAAGAAACATTTTAATAAAAATTTCGTAACTTAATTTTTACAATATCCTGTTATACATAATCCTATATAATAAAAGCCTAATATGCAAATCGACCGAACAGCAGAATGACCGGTGAAACGACCGGTCCCTATGATGCAAACTGACCACCAGGAGAGAGATGCTCAACACAGCAGCTGCCCCCAGCCCGCAGGCCCCAGGCCAGCCAAGGTGGATGCCAGCAGGGGCCCCATGATTGCCCTGCTGGTCACCCCACAGATCAGCCCTGATCGCCAGGCCTAGGGACCCTACCCGTGCATGAATTTTGTGCACCAGAATACTAGCAGCAGTGAATATAGCAGCTGATTGCCATGTCGTTAGTCTTGGATTGACTTGTTTGATGTGCGCAACAGGAAATATTTTGCCTTCGGAGAACAACAAAATAGGTTTATTTGCGACATGCTTATTAATTTGTGCAGTTATTCAGTGTCTCATAAGTTAATGTTGAAGAAAAAAATTAATTTTTATTAAAATGTTCTATTATTTTATATTAATGATTACTCATTTATGTCAGCCCTTTTTATTCAGCATGTCTCTATTGAAATAAATCTACATTTCTATGGAAATTGAAGCTTTTGTTTTTCTGTGGCCCACAAAAACTTAAACCTTGTTTATTTGGCTCATGTTAGCCTTTGAGTTTGACATGCTTGTTCTAGCACGTCTTCCCTCACCGTCAAGGGTTAGGAGAGATTCTCTGTGTTTCCCTAAGTCTTGATACCTCCCCACCCCAGATACTGAGCAGAAACTGTGACTGGTTCACTATTCTGTGTCCAGAACTGACCGGTGTTCATGGCATATATCAGGCGGTCCATAATTTGGGGCAAATCAATGAGTAAATGCAATCTAGGATGAATGGTGCCTCACTTTGGAGCATGACTAGCAAGAATTTAGTATCCTTGCAAACTTTGGAATCTGTTATATTATTGTTGAAAAGCAGTGCTGCTTGAATTTGATACAAGATTGTACACACAGCCCAATGGCAGTGGTACATCGGAGATGATTTTGCTGGTATAAGCATATTATAACGTATATTTATATACCCATCAGCTTCATGCAAAACATCTTAGGTCCCACTGGTATTGTTGCAAAGGGTGCAAAGCATTCCCTACAATGCTTCCACTTGTTACCCATGGATAGAGGCTTTTGAGGAAACACAATTCTGAGGCAAGGCCAGCAAGAAAGACTTCTTTCCATTGATAACATAGCCTTTCATGGAAAACCCTTAGCAAACAGATGGGCCTTGGACTCTGTCCAGGGCTCCACAGAACTGCTAGAGCCAACTGTGGCCCCGAAGCAGACAGAGGGTTTCCATTTAGACTGATGTTGTGTCAGGAAAATGCTCACCTCACAGAGGATACTCTTGTGCTTATGCCTCATGAACTTAGAGCAGTTAAATGTTATTTACTAACTGTATTCTAAACAGTACAACTATCTCAAACTCAACAGCAATATACTCAAATGCCCAGCTCCTATAAACATCTAAAACTTACTGGCGGTGGGTTAGGCTCCATTCAACTCTTTCTGAATTGTTTGTGAATATCTACGTTAAAAATTTTTCAGCTCTGATTTGAAGAAGTACCATTATCTCACATTCTGCAGCTATCACGAATCAGAAAGTTACCTTGGAATATTATTTATTCATGAAATAAATCTAAAATCAGTGATACAATTAAAATTTGCGTTGTATATCAAAATAACCAGAAGCCAGCTATTAATCTTTTGTTCTAGCCTCTAAACACCATAGACAGAGTGGTCCGAAGACTTAAGTTCATTTCTTGGCTCTGTTATTTATTTAGCTCCCTGAGCCCAAGGCCACGCAAAGTGAGTCAGAACTAAACCCCAGGCACCGTGCCTCTAGAACACCTGAGCTTGCCTACTAAGCTACACTGCCTCACTGTAGAATGTAACAATTCATACATGTGAATTCCTCCCTTCCCCATCCCACACACCCTGAGGAGAGAGGTCCATTGACATCTGAAATATAGTCACAAAGGAAAGTCTCTAAGATTGCAACTCAGTGATGTTAAGTTTATCTTTTATTTCTGAAACCCTCTGACAAGATCTTTAATTTATCAAAATGTAATTACTTGAAAACTGCAGAGTGGAGAGGAATCATATATATATACACTTTTAAAAGAAGTTGGCTGTTTTAAAATCAGCAATGCATATAAATGCTGATTCCTGGAATTCTCAAGTACACCTTACGCATGTTTTTGTTTTGTTTTGTTTTGAAACAGGAATACAGCCTATCATTGTAAGCCTGTTGGAAGAAATTGCTGTTATGGTCAGAGGGCAGCAAAAGGAAAGAGAGCACAAATCTGGATCTTTCTTCTCAATCCAATAAATGCAAGCAGATACATTTTCAAATTCCTCGTACGAATTGGACCCCCATCCTTCAGCAGTGGCAAGAGTTGCTCTGGCCTTGTTTTGAATGTGATCACGAGAAAGGACAGGGTGTGCCTAACTGGATTGTTCACGCACTGTGCCAGGTACCCCTTCAGTGTCTCTTTTGAACTGTCGGCTCTTGGCTCCAGTAACACAAGCAAAACACTACATATTGTTTGTGGTAATTTATGGACAAGGAAATCTGGTTTCATTTGGTTTTCTTTCTTCCTTTCTTTTTTTTTTATGAGGGGAAGCAGGTTGAAGTGCCTATTTTTCTGCTTTTACTACTTCATTTTTACTTGTGTCTGAGTCCCTGCTTGTCTGGTTTGGGAGTTCTTCCACAAGGAGACATTTCCTGATATTAGGAACTGCAGACCCCTATGTCCTTTGTGGCTCCTTCCTAGAAGGAGAGCAGTGAGTCTCCCTCATAAATGCCACATGCAGGGAGGATTCTAGCCTGGATTAATGCACTTCAGCTGGCTGTCTTTAGTAACTTCTGCTTACTCTCTAATGAGTGCTTGGGGATGTCATCCCAAAAGACACACTTACCCACTTGGCATTTTCCCAATCACTGTCACATTAAACCTTCTTTCGAAGTCAAAGCCATAGGATACCCCTGTTGCGATCACAGTCTGCAAAGTTGCAAATTGCCCAAGTTAGAAACGTGAGACATACCTAAGAGTCTTGCTTTACAAAAAATGCCAAAAACCATCCCTTGACCTCTTAGATACGAATCTCAAGCCCAGACTTCGCTACTTTTTAAGAAGTCCTGAGGCAATTCTAATGTCCCACCAGAGTTGAGACATTAATTCAAATGCATCTATCAACTTCTCAGAGATCTTGCCTTCTGCACCAGCCTTGTCTTGACTTAAATGGACAGAATAACCCCAAAATCAAAAGAGAAAATTCTTAATTCTGAATAAAGATAAAACTACTAAAAATTAGGCCCAGAAACTGCAGAGATGGCATCTGCCCCACTAAAACCTCCTGATCTACAGATGGTGAAGGGCTTTCAACATACAACTGTGAGACTCATGAGTTATGAGAGAAAGTCTTAAGATGATCAATTACCATGATGAGTTCAATTGGGATGGGCACTGGAAGTTTGGCTTTGTAGCGCTGATTTATTTCTTTAACCACAAATAAAATGAAGAGGATAATCAAGGATGTCACAAGGTCTGCAATATTAGTCTTCTCTATTTGTGTGAATATGGAATTTAGTATCTAAAATTATAAAAACAAAAACACCCAAGTGCTATGTTAATGTATAATTTGATTACGACACTCAATTATTTCCAAATACATAAATATAAGAATTGAAGCAAAAGAACTGACATAGATTGATAGCGAGTGAAAGAGACATTGCTTGGTTGCCTCCCACATGCACCCTGACTGGGGCCAGGGATCAAACCTGCAACCCAGATCAGGTACATGCCCTTGACGGGGAATCTAACCTGCGACCCTTCAGTGTGAAGGCCAACACTCTAACCACTGAGCACACCAGCCAAGGCAGTACTATGCTGTTTTGATTAGTATGCCCCTGTAGTATAGTTTGATATCAGGTAGCGTGATTCTTTCAACCTTGTTTTTCTTTCTCAACACTGCTGTTGCTATTCGAGGTCTTTTGTGGTTCCATATAAATTTTTGGAATATTTGCTCTACTTCTGTGAAATACAAAATTGGTATCTTGATAGGAATTGCATTGAATTTGCAGATTGTTTTGGGTAGTATGGACATTTTAATGATGGTAAATTCTTCCTATTCATGAACATGGTATATACTTCCACTTATTTGTATCTTCTTCAATTTCTTTCTTCAGTGTCTTGTAATTTTCCCAGCACAGGTCTTTTACATCCTTGGTTAAGTTTATTCCTAGGTATTTCATTTTTTTTGAAGCAATTGTGAATGGGATTTTTTTTTTTTAGTTTCCCTTTCTGGTAGTTCATTATTGGTGTATAAAAATGCAGTTGATTTCTGGATATTTATTTTGTATCCTGCTTTCATTGATCAGTTCTAGTGGTTTTTTTTATGGAATCTATACTGTTCTCTATATTGAACAGAATAGAGAGCCCAGAAATAAACCCACGTCTTTATATTTGACAAAGGAGGCAAAAACATACAATGGGCTAAATGCAGTCTATTTAGTAAATGGTTTGGGGAAAATTGGACAGATATGTGCAAAAAAATGAAACTGGACCACTTTCTTAAATTGCACAGAAGAATAAACTCAAAATGGATTAAAGACTTAAATGTTAGACTTGAAACCATAAAAACCCTAGAAAAAAATCATAGGAAGTAAAATCTCAACATTTCCGGTAGCAGTATTTTTCTGATATATCTCCTCAGGCAAGGGAAACAAAAGAAAAAAATAAATGGGATTACATCAAACTAAAAAGTTTTTGCACAGCAAAGAAAACCATCAACAAAATGAAAAGACAAACATATTGAATAGGAGAAATATTCACCAATACATCAGATAAGAGGATAATTAACATCTAAAATTTATTAAGAATTTATACAACTCAACACCCAAACAACACCACCACCAAACAATCCAATTAAAAAATGGGCAAAGACCTTAATAGAAACTTCTCAAAAGAGGACATACAGATGGCCAATAGACATATGAAATGATGCTCAGCATCACTAATCATCAGAGAAACGCAAATTAAAACCAATTAGCTATCACCTCACACCTGTCAGAATAGAATGGCTAGCATCAATAAATCAACAAATAACAAATATTGGTGAGGTTGTGGAGAAAAGGGAACCCTTGTGCACTGTTGGTGGGAATGCAGATTGGTGTATTCACTGTGGAAAATAGTATGAAGCTACTTCAAAAAAATGGAATTGCCTTATGACCAGTAATTCTTCTTCTGGAATTTATCCAAAGAAACCCAAAACAATAATTTGAAAGGGTAAAGGTACCCCTATGTTCATTGCAGCATTATTTACAAATAGAGGCCTGGTGCACAAAAATTCATGCACTCGAGGGGGCCCTCAGCCCGGCCTGCATCCTCTCGCAGTCTGGGACCACTCGGAGGATGTCCACCTGCCAGCTTAGGCCCGCTCCCTGGGGGATCAGGCCTAAGCTGGCAGTCAGACATCCTTCTGGCAGCCCGGGAGTCCTCGGGGGATGTCCAACTGTGGCTTAGGCCCACTCCCCTGAGGCCGCCCCTGCGGAAGGTGTGGCACTAGGACCGGGCCCGTGCCACCACCTCTCCTGCCACCTCTGTGGAAGAGGGGGTGCCGGGACCACCATGGCTGGCCTGGTGGCTCAGGCTTGCTGGCCCAACCCCCCGCCCACTGGTCGTTCCGGAAGGTCGTTCTGCCCTCCGGTCTAATTAGCATATTAGCTCTTTATTATATAGGATAGCCAAGATTTGGAAGCAGCCCAATTGTCCATCAGTAGATGAATGGATACAACAGATATGGTACATTTACACAATGATATATTACTTGGCTGTAAAAAGAAAGACAATTTTACCCTTTTCAACCCTGTGAATGGACCTGGAGAACACTATACTAAGTGGAATAAGCCAGTCAGACAAAGACAAGTACCATATGATTTCACTCATATGCGGAATCTAATGAACAAATTGAACTACCAAGCAAAATAGAAACAGACTCATAGATAGAGAGCAGGTAAACAACTGTGAATGGAGGTGGGGGAGGATGGAGGTGGGTGGAGGGATTGAGAAAAAAAAAAGAGGAAGAACTCATTCGTGGACACTAACAACAGTGCAGTGATTATGGGAGGAAGGGGCGTGGGTGGAGATTGAAGAGGGTGCAGGGGAATAAACGGTGATGGGAAAAATTAAAAAACAAAAAAGAATACTGTTCTACAGTACATCCTCTGTAGGAGGAAGAACCACTGTCCTATTTACATATTGGCCAATTTCCTTTTGCTTTATAAAGAGAGATGCATAAAAGAGTAAGAAGAACTTCAATTCTAAAAGAATGAGACCTGCTTTTTAGAAATGGGGAAGCGTTTTCACTCAATTAGCACATTTCTTTCAAAATAAGATTTTGAAAAATTTTAAAAATTTGGGTCAAAATATTAAAGCTTTTAATAATGTATGTAGATTATTTTCTTTTTAATAATACTTAGCAGTCAAATATAAGAGAAGTGGCACTTTTTTTCTGTTGTTCCCATTAGCTGTACAGTAGGTGTGGTTGGTTTTCAATGTTGTTCTCCTTGTCACTAACTTTTTTTATATATATATAATATATTTTATTGATTTTTTACAAGAGGAAAGGAGAAGGATAGAGAGTTAGAAATATCAATGAGAGAGAAACATCGATCAGCTGCCTCCTGCACACCCCTACTGGGGATGTGCCCGCAACCAAGGTACATGCTCTTGACTGGAATTGAACCTGGGACCCTTCAGTCTGCAGGCCGACGCTCTATCCACTGAGCCAAACCGGTTAAGTTTTTCTTAATGTGAATACATTTCACAACCCATTTGTTTCTTGGATGTTGTAGGCAAGACCCACGGCATTAAAGCGAAGCTCTCCCAGAAACACAATAGTAAATTACATGTATTTAAACATTTTTAAAGCAAAAGTCATACTTACTTTGAAAAGTGAAAAAGGATCAGTGTGTGACGGGACACTCAATTGTAGCATAAATTTGAGTTGGGAAACCAGAACGTGAACAGCAGCAGCTGTGGTGAAGCCACTGATGAGGGATTCAGACAGATATATCACCATGAATCCAACCTGCAGAACCCCCATGAGCAACTGGAAGGAGAAGGGCAAAGGCCTTTGTTAGTGCAGATTAGGAGTACACACCTCAGCAACCTGAAGTAACAGCGACTGAAATGATCAAAATGTAAAGGTGCAGCCTGTACTTATAAGCCTTAAAGTAGCATGAGTACCTGCCTCCTGGAACACCTCCCCTTTCCCCACCCCACACCCCAAGGTGGAATGCTACATGCTGTTCAATAACATGCAAGTCTAGCTCACTCCAAAAGTAACAGGCTTATCTGCCCCCCTTTTTAAAGGTGCAGTATCTATCTATCTATCTATATATATAAATTTCAGAAAAGAAGGGAGAGGGAGAGAGAGAGAAACATCAATTACGAGAGAGAATCATTGATCAGCTGCCTCCTGCATGCCCCACACTGGGGATAGAGCCCACAATCCAGGCATGTGCCCTTGACTGGAATCGAACCCAGGACCCTTCCGTCTGCAGGCTGATGCTCTATCCACTGAGCCAAACCAGCTACAGCAAGGTGCAGTATCTTTAGAAGACTCACCTATAAATGCTTTCATAGCAGAATCTTATCTAGCATCAGCCCTCATCAATCTATATATATAAAAAGCCAGCGGCCATAATGGCCATAACAACCAGTCGCTATGACACCCACTGTGGCCAGTGAACCACCGATCAGGGGGTGGGGCCGGCCAGCCAACCTCGCAGCCCCTCCCCCCTGCCAGCCCTCCGTGATCAGACTCTCCCACCCAATCAAGAGCTGGCCTCCAGCCAAACACCCCCTCCCACTCCCCCCAACCAGCCCCGCTCCCAATCAGCCTGCCCCACCACCATAGGCCCGCAGCCCCCTGCAAGCCCTGCCCCTGATTGCACCCCCCACCCCAATAGGGGCCCCCCAACCCCAATCGGGGGTGGGGCCTGCTGGCCAATCGCCCATGGCCCCTTCCCCCAGCCAGCTCGGCCCTGATCGGCCAATCAGGGCAGGCTGGCTGGCCAACCTCCCACCATCTCCTCCTTTCGACAGGCCCAGCCCTGATCCGCCCCCATTTGGGGCCAGGCTGGCCGGACCCCACCCGTGCATGAATTCGTGCCCTGGGCCTCTAGTTTTCTTATGTAATTTTAAGTTACACATTCTAGCTGCTGTAGCATGCATAGATGAGCATCCATTCATATTCCCTCAAACAAGTTGCTTGACTTTTGTAGGAATTACATAACTGTGTATTGGACATATGAATTGCTCGGTTTTAACTGAGGGGAAAAAATGGTAAATTGCCCCAAAGAACCAGTATTTTGCAATCAGGTGACTGCATGGATTTTTCCTTCCCTTGGATATCTGGCCTGCCTTTCCATTCATGTCCCTGGAATGGAGCCAGAGCTGTGGACACTATGTTCAGAAATGTCTTAGAAAGACCTGACCAAGCTGTTTGTCAATAGGACACACCACTTATGTGTTTGTATACATTGACTCTTTCTTTTAAAAAAGGTTTTAACCAATGGTATCACTATTCACAAACTTAGGCAACATCGTGAGGAGACCATGACATCTTTACTTGGGAGAGAGGCTTTAGGCCCCTCCATTAACCTCTTCAGCTTTTCTCAAAGCTTTGAAATGGACAATTCAAGTCTGAAACCACAAACCCTTCCAACTAGATTACAGCCCTGAACAATCAGAAAGAAAAAAGTTCCAAAGCTCCCAGTTTCACTATTGCTTGCACATAGTTATGTTTAGTGACTATATTTTATTGAATTCAGCATTTTACTCACCCCTTCCTGTTCCCACTTTTCTTTCTCTCTAGACCCACGTTCACCCATCTTTGCAATGTGGGTCTGCCTCTCGCCTCTGTGGTGAGTGGCCCTTTTACAATTATTTCCTATAGGCTATGGAAGGAGGGCTACAAATCAAATGGGATGTGGGAGGACTGGCAAGAAGGAGGAAAATCAGAAAAACGTGTACAGGTCAGGACAAGCAGATTGGGAGGGTAGATTATATGAGAAAGTGCTCACCTGGATGATTCCAGAAAGAACTGTGACTGTGGCGGCCACCATCACCCTATAGTTATCTAGTGCCGAGTTATTACTCATTGAACTATTATAAAAATCCATAGCATCTGAATTGTCCATTGAGCTTAGTCTCATAACTGTTGCTCCCACCATGATACTCAGAACTGGAAATGGACCTAATTAACAGAGGGTGAATTGTGGTGAATAAATGTCTCCCTAAAGCACAATTGTCTTTTACAAGAAACTGATTCTTCTTCTGAATTATGCACAATTTGAAATTGATACAATGTGTGGCTAATGAAATTCATAAAGGAAAGGCAGTGTGAGCATGAATTAGCCCAGAAATTCACTTACCCACAGCTATGTGTCTAGAAGTGCCCAAGAAAAAGTAGGTTATGATTGGGAAAAAGGCTGCATATAACCCATAGCTTGGAGGGATGTTGACCAGTAGAGCATATGCTAAACCTGTAAATACACAAACATCAGGGTTTATATTTCATGCAATGGGAATCACAGAAGTTCTCATTAGATTCTTTAAATATTTAAATTTGGACCCTAAATATAAGTTACTTATTAACTCAAATGTAGCAAAGATGTAAATGTAAGAGCTAAAACGATAAAACTCAGGAAAAAAACCTAATTGTAAACCTTTGTGATCTTGGATTAGGCAATGGTTTCTTAGAAATGACACCGACGGCATAAGCAATCAAATTAAAAACAGATAAAATAGGCTTCATCAAAAATTTTAAATGTGCGCTTCAAAGAAAATGAAATGACAACCAATAAAATGGGAGAAATTATCTGCAAATCATATTATGAATAAGGGCTTAGTATCTAGAGTATATAAATGACCCTTGCAACTCAACAATAAAAAGACAACCTAATTCTAAAATGTGCAAAAGATTTAAATATATATCTCACAAAAGATATACAAGTCTCCAATAAGCACATGAAAAGATGTTCAACCACCGTTAGTCACTTAGGAAATACAAATCAGAACCACAATGAGATACCATTTAATTTAAAAATATACTTTTATTGATTTCAAAGAGGAAGGGAAAGGGAGAGAGAGAAACATCAATGATGAGAGAGAATCATTGATTGGCTGCCTCCTGCACGCCCCCTACTGGGGATCGAGCCCACAACCTGGACATGTGCCTAACTGGCACATGTAACCTCGTGGTTCATAGGTCAACGCTCAACCACTGAGCTACACTGGTTGGGCTAAGATACCATTTTATACTCATTAGGACAGTTAAAATAAAAAAGGCAGACAATAACCAGTGTTCACAAGGATATGAAGAAATTTGAACCCTCAGATATTGCTAGTGTTTTACCATCTGACACAGCAGTTATACGCCTAAGAGAATTGTTTTTACAAAAACTTGTACACAGTGATCATTCCTAATAGCCACAAAGTAGAAACAAAAACAACCCAAATGTCCATCAACCCATGAATGCATAAACAAAATGTGGTTTTTCCATACAATAGAATATTATTCATCCATTAAAAGGAATGAAATGCCCGTACATGCTGAAACATAGATGAATCTTGAGAACATTATGTGAAGTGAAAGAAACCAGGTACAGAAGAATCTATTTATAGGAAATGCCCAGAATAGGCAAATCCATAGAGACAGAAAGTTGTTGCAAAGGGGATGGATGGAGGAGGGAATGGGAAGTGACTGCTAATGAGCAAGAGATTTTTGGGGTGAAAATATTCTGGAATTAGATATGGTGGTTGCATGACCTTGTGAATATACCAAGAAACACTGAATTGTACACATTAAAAGGATGAATTTTGTGATAGATGAATTACATATCAAAAAAAATTTTACCTTGCAGTACACACACTAGCCCTGTGCTGATTCCAGAAACAATGTCACTGAGTAGCCATTCCTTTACCCGGTAGGCTGGTAACCAAGATGCTATGGGGAGTAAAGAGAGGGCAATTCTCTTGGCCTTTTGTGTGGAACAGCTGAAAAAATTGAAAGCCACAGGTCAGTTAAAATCAAATTTTAACTTCAGTACCTCATTGTAGGTGGAAAATTGGTAAAGGCGATAGTATATTAAAGAAGAAACTACCACTTTCACTAACTTTCCCACGAACAGTCACCTCCTTGCCCATATCAACTGCCCCTGGGCCACCACCAAAGGATTTTGAAAAAAAAAATGCTGCTTTTCTTTAGCCATAATAGAGCTTATTTGTCATCCTCAGCTTGAACTGTCCTGCATTTCAACTGAGAATGTTCCTCTGTCCTCGTCTATTAGTCCTCTGATATGGAAAGACTGTGTTGAGAGCTGAGAGGTGTTCATTTCAGAGTCGACCTTTTCAGCTCTGGCAGCGGAGTTTGGAAACCAAAGATAAGAAGGCTCTGAAAGCTCTGGGCCAGAGCCAGAAAGGAGAGCATGAAAGTTTGAAAATGTAGGAGAAAGCGTTTCCTTTATTTCTAATGCCAGTGTCTTTAAAAATATCTTACCTACAGCACACTTTGAGATGATCCAGAAATGTCTTATGATATCTGTGTTTCTTCTTATGTTCTTCCTGAAAGGCATTTGCAGAATACACCGGCCTGTTCTCAATGTACCGATTCCCAATGTGTTCGATCATTTTGCTTCCTCTGAAGGCTGTGGTTAGTGGGAGACCTTTGGAACGGTGTGGCAAACGCTCTCCTTGCCTTTAACAGGTTAAAATGCCAGAAACCAAACGGAGCTTGCTTCTTAAATAACTTGGAGATAATGTGATGCAATTTACAGATGAGTGAGCTCTGGACTGAATGTTACCACCTTTTGAGATCAAAAGAAGCAGGATTAAGGGACCTGGATTGTGTTTTGCGACAGTGATATTCCAATGAGTAGGACACGGCTTCTTTGGGTAAGTAAACAAGATCTCTTGTTTACTTATTTTTAAAAGACCACCAAAAATCAATAGAATTGACTCGGTTTACTAATCAGTGAGTGCATTTTATACTTGTAAAGTAAGATCTCCTCAAGAAGAAGAATTTTTTTTTTTTCATAGAAGAGTTGCCAAAGCTACGGCTTTGGATTACTGGGACAGATTAGATTTAAAGTCTACTCACAGCCCCTAACTCCAGTCAAGGCTGCTCCATTTTACCATTCAGAATTTTTATAATTCCTTAGAAAATGCTTTTAATGTGTGAAATTCAAGAATATTGCTCATTCAAGTTAGTTTTCTATTGTTTCTGGGGGTTAAATAGTTTTACAATTTATAGTTGTAAACTGGCACAAAGTATTACTTGGTTACTTAGTTCACCAGTGATGAGATCTTTTTAGGAAAAGATCTTGGGCAATTTACCAAACCTCTCCAGGTCTTAGCTATGTAATTGGGATAATAAAACTCAAGTTTCAGGGAGATTTTTGAATATTGAATGAGAATGTTTTCAAAGCATCTAGCTTGTTCCTAGCACACAATAGGCATTTACTAAATGAAAGTAATTATTCTAACTATTTGCATTTTCTGCACAAGATGTTTAATTTTTTTTGTTCTTATCTCAATCGATTGTATTTAATTTAAAAGATCAATTTTGCAAAACCTTTTAATGCATATTACCTAGTTAGCCCTCACAATTCTTTGAGGCACTTACAATTATTATTATTGTTCTCTTCTTGCAAATGAAAGAATAATAGCATACTCCTCCCCACAAAAATCTAAGTGCTTTTTCTCAGGCCATACAGCTAGTAGTGTCAAAATGTGGCTTCTGTTTTCAGACTTCTTTGCTTTTTCTTCTTCCACATGCAGCTTCTCTACTGTCTAATGTGGACATAATTAAAGAACATTCCAATGAACTCTTCACATTCCCCCCCACTCTTGTCTTGGTTATCTATTACTACCCAGAGTTTTCTTTCCTGACATGATCACAATGATTAATTTAATTATCTCAAATTATTATTATTTTTAAAATATATTTTTATTGATTTCAGAGAGGAAGGGAGAGGGAGAAAGGGATAGAAACATCAATGGTGAGAGAGAATCACTGATCGGCTGCTTCCTGCACACCCTCTACTAGGAAGGAAGCCCCCAACCTGAGCATGTACCCTGACTGGGAATGGAACCATGAACTCCTCCTGGTTCATAGGTCGACACTCAAGCGCTGAGCCACACTGGCCAGGATAATTACCTCAAATTAGATTGTACCTTGTTACACGGTGCTCTCTCATAGCTCAGGGATTTCAGCATGTTTGCAGAGCTCAAGTTATAACCAGGAATCAGATGCTAGCCTCAACTTCTGGCCCCATCGGACCTCTCTTTGACCACCCATTTCTCTCCCGCACCCCTAGCCTCTTTTAAAGTCCTCTCTACTGACCTTCTCTGACCACAATATAGAACGTCTTGCTCACCCTCTGGCTTGACTTCCAGAACTTGAGTCCCTTTGAGCTTTGTTATGACTGTGAAACTCCCTTACCTCTTCTTTCTGCCCCTCCTCCCACCTCAAGCTGCTTGTTCTCCCTGCTGCTTATCTCAATCTCCTCTCCCATCTCTTCACCCCCAGTTTGTCAGAAAACCTTGTCCGGGAGATAGAGTTGGCTTACTATGGCCGTGCATAGCGCAGATTTTTGCCCTGATTTGCCAATTACCAACAATATGGTTGGGGCATTAAGATCTAATCCATGTTAATGACTCTTGATACCTAAGCTCTCTTGCAAGGTTGTCTGGAGTGTCTTTCAAGAACAGCTTTAATCTTCTGAGGTATCCAACCTAGACAACCTTAAGATGACAGAAAACTTAGGTACTGTGCATTTTATTTCTGTCAGATGCTGCCATGAACAGGAAAAAAAACTTCCACTATTTTGTTGCTTTACTCATTTTCACTAAGTTGTTTATGAAAATGAGTTCTCTTCCTGAAGAAAGACCCTGAACGTACTTCTTTTCTTCCTTTTGCTGCTGCATGTTTTCTCTCTTCTAAGTCATGGTCTAATGCTTTAGCCAATGACAGTGATGGCAGAAGCAACTTCATTTCTATTAGGCTTCCTTCCCTGAGGATGACTGAGGCGGGCTCTGCAGTGGGCTCCATCATACCTCCAGCTGGGCATCCTGCCACAGACTGCAAAATGCCTCCTCCTCACACCAAGAGCTGAATAAAGGTGAGTGCTCAGGACAGGAATCAGGGCAGCTTACAAAATCTTTTCAGAAATGAGAGAGAGAGATAGAGAGAGAGAGAGAGAGAGAGGAGAGAGAGCACTTAATGGCCACATTCCAGTCTTGTGGATTTTCCCCCTGTTGTCAATCTTGTTCCCCAAAGCTGCTGCCTCATATTCCACATGTAATCGACAATTTGAGCTACTGAATCAGCCACCCAAAGGTGTACCTGCTGAGAGAACCTGCAAGGAGTCACAAATTAATGTCATTCTCCATTTCATCATTTCACGGATTCTTGAGAATGACCTACATTACTTAGGAATTCAAAAATGAATTTCTTTTTAAAAAAATATGTTTTTATTGATTTCAGAGAGAGGAAGGGAGAGAGAAAGAGAGATAGAAACTTAATGATGAGTGAGAATCATTGATCTGCTGCCTCCTGCATGCCCCCTACTGGGGATCAAACCTGCAACCCAGGCATGTGCCCTGACCAGGAATCGAATCGTGACCTCCTGGTTCATAAGTCAACACTCAACCACTGAGCCACACAAGCCAGTCAAAAAAATGAATTTCTTAACATAAAAAAACCAAACAAACCTGAACAAGTTACCTTTTCTCCAGAAATTCTTGAAAAAATTTTTCTTGGTTCCTAGAATCATAATTCCAGTTTCATATTAATATATACCTTTTCATGTTCTGTTTTATCTTTGTGCCTCAAATTTCTCTCTGGGTTCCTTACGGTGTTAGTGGCTTTTGGAGGATTGAAAACTCTTTCTCAGGGACTTTTCCTTCTAATAATTTTAGAATTCTAAGCTTTGTTTGTATGGATTTCCACTATTATTTCCTTTCCTATCTGTGTTCTTTTTTTTAATTTCTTTATTGGTTAAGGTATTACAAATGTGTCCTCATCCCCCCATTAACCCCCAACCTCCCCCCACACACACACACACTCATGCTCTCATCCCCCTGCTGTCCGTGTCCATTGGTTTGGCTTATATGCATGCATACAATTCCTTTGGTTGATCTCTTCTACTTTCCCTCTGGGGATTGATAGTCTGATCGCTGTTTCTCTGTCTTTGGATCTGTCCCTGTTCATCAGTCTATGTTGTTCCTATCTGTGTTCTTTTTAATTTTTTTGCCTTCATTTTATATAATCTTGGTCCTGGGGCTTAGTCTTACACATTTATCTTTTTTTTTTTCTGCACAAAAATTGAATCCTAGGATTAGTTTCTGAAGTTCAGATTTTTCCAATTTAACTATTCTGGTTTATGAAAAAGTTGATATTTCCAGCAATTAAGATGGTCATGTGCAGTTCCACCCATCTCCAGTTCCACCCATCTCCAACCTGCAGGCCAACCAGTAGGCGAATACTGCCCGGCTCCTCGTTACCTCCGCTCTGCTGCCCCACTCCACTGAGAAGCATCTTTTAGCCCTGACCTGTCTGTCCACTGCTCAGCATTGATCTGCTCAGTGTTCTAGTCTTTCAGAGCCGCCCGCCCTCCCCCCGCCCCCCTTTCTGCTGGAGAACAACTTTGAGCCAAGAAGCTCAGGAGCAGTGCTCATTTTCCTTTCACTAGATGGTAATTTGAAACCAGGAGGCCAGCAGGTGTTTCCCAACCCATCCCCAGTCACACAAGGAACCTCCACCACTCTCACTCAGTTACCCTACCCCTCAGTAGGATCTAAAAATCCCCCTGTGCCAGTCAGTGGAAAACCAGAAGTAAGCCAGCCGTATTTCATGAGTTGGTCCTTGGGGAATGGAAAATATATCAATGTTGTTTTTTTTAAGACATCACATTTTATTTTATTTTTTAATCTTTATTGTTGAAATATTACACAAGTCTCCCCTTTTACCCCATTGACCTCTTCCAGCTCGCTGCCATCCCACCCCCCCAACCCCCAGGACCTCATCACTCTATTGTCTGTGTCCATAGGTTATGCATATATGCATACAAATTCATTGGTTGATCTCTTTCCCCTCACCCTCCCCTGCCTTCCCTCTGAGTTTCAACAGACTGTTCATGCTTCTGTCTCTGGTTCTAGTTTTGTCCATCTGCTTATTTTGTTCTTTAGATTCCACATATGAGTGAGATCGTGGGATACTTATCTTTCTCTGACTGGCTTATTTTGCTTAGCTTAATACTCTCCAGGTCCATCCGTGCAGTCTTGCTAGCTATACTTGGAAGAGAGGTAGGAGAATAAGCCGAATAATTGCTCCAGTGAGCACCTTGAGAGGAACCCCAATCGACAGCCGATGGGAAACCAGAAATCAAGGGCACATAAATGCCACATTCTGGTTGATGTCCAGCAGGATGGAAGCAGAGGAAGCAAAACTGTAGAGGGCCAGGGGGTGATGAGGAGTAACTGGGCTAGGGGTGGGGTGGGTGAAAAGGATATCAGTGTAGATGTGGATGAAGAGCAGTCAGAAGGGGTCAGGCAATACTTTCTTAATTAAATCCTGTGGTTCCAGTCACTTTTGAAACACAGCAAGGTAAGTAATTAATTAAGCTCTGTTATAGATGTAAACCTGAACTGAGTAGCTATTTTCTTGGGAAAAATAAATTGTCATTTAGAACATAAAAAACATGCTGTTTTTCCCTGTCCTTTAGTGGTGATCCTTTGAAAACAGTCATCATCTCACAAATCCTTCCAGGTGGTTTCCGAAAACATAGTCTTTCCCTGGAGAAAGGGGAGAAGCTGACATGGAAGGTGATTAAAGGTGATGGGACTGAGGTGAGGATCCTGAGGGTGTAGAGGCAGTTCCCCCAGAGAGTCCCAAGGCAGGATAACTAAAGGAAAAGGTTTGGATTTTTTTAAAACCAAAATCATATGGATAATTCACACAACTCTAGTTCAGTGTCCATAGTGGGCAAGAACGTGACACGTGTCTTGCATTGCTTATTCAAGAAGTCTGTCTATGTGACTTAATTTGTAATGGTCTTATAACATCTTCTAGAAACTTAGTTTTATCTTAGTTCAGACACTAAACATTATTATTATTGTCAATTTTTAAAAATTGATTTCAGAGAGGAAGGGAGAGGGAGAGAGAGCAAGAAACATCAATGATGAGAGACAATCATTGATCAGCTGCCCCCTGCACGCCCCCTACAGGGGATTGAGCCCACAACCTGGCATGTGCCCTGGCCGGGAATTGAGCTGTGACCTCCTGGTTCATAGGTCAATGCTCAACCACTGAGCCACACTGGCCAGTCAACATTGTTTTTATTGGCAATTATTATTATTGGCCATGCTGCTGAAGAACTAAGTCATACCTAATTTACTTAGGAGGTACAGCAGAAAAGAATGAGAATATGGCAGCCAAGTAGACCTTGCTTCACAACCTTGCTTTGCCATTGCTTAACTGTGTTGCTGTGGGCAAGCACTTCAAACGAGTTTATCTAATGGTAAAAGGAGATGCCATTCCCTTCATTGTAGGGCTGTTGTCAAGACTGAAAGTAAGTATGTAAGGAGAGACTACTTCGCTTTAATTTCATGGGTAAAGACCTCAGATTTGAGTTTAATATTGACTTAGTGCAAACCTGATTTACAACTGTACTTCTATGACAAAAGTCAATTGGAACCTGTCTGACAATGTTAGTGTTGCAACCTTTTCTGTGACTTCCTGTTTACTCTGAGCTTTTCCAGAATTAGCAGTTTTCCATTCTCACCCATTTATTTTACTTTAATTATAAAGCATCTACCTATCTATGGCATACAAAGCCTTTGATATTTTGGCTCTGGCCTATCTTACGAGCTTCTCCACTCCTCCTCCTCCTTTGCAATTAGAGCAGTTTCCTAGCACACCATGCCTTTAACATCTCCATGCCTTTGCACACACTGCTTCCTTCATCTATGTTCTTCTCTTCCAATACCTGGGAAATTCCAGTTCATCCTGAAAAACACTCAGCTGTCCCTGACGATGATTTGTTCCTTCAACAAGCATTTATTGGCCTATTGTTTGTCAGGAACTCTTTCCTAATATCCTATATAATAAAAGGCTAATATGCAAATCGACCGAATGGCAGAACAACTGATCGCTATGACATGCACTGACCACCAGGGGGTAGACACTCAACCCAGGAGCTGCCTCCTGGTGGTCAGTGCACTCCCAGAAGCAGGGCTCACGGCTGGCAAGCACAGCGGTGGTGGCGGGAGCCTCTCCCGCCTCCATGGCAGCGCTAAGCCATCAGTCAGACATCGCCCAAGGGCTCCTGGACTGCAAGAGGGCGCAGGCTGGGCTGAGGGATGCCCCTTCCCCCGCGTGCACGAATTTTGTGCACCAGGCCTCTAATAGTTGTATAAGATAAAAAGATGCTATGAAGTCTTTGTGGGATTCTTCAAGAAGAGTTAACTATTTTTTCTTATGCGTATCTTGGACTGTCATACACCACATAACAATGTTTAGGTCAATGATGGAATGCATGTACGATAATGGTCCCATTTACGTATATAAAAGCCTAAGTGACTGTCCAACCATTCCACCAGTAGCTATGATGTGCAATGACCACCAGGGGGCAGACGCTCAACGCAGGAGCTGCCGAGTTGCGGTGACTTGGCAGCTGCAGTTCTCGGGTGATGCACCCGGAACTAGAGAGGAGGGAGCCTGATTCCAGGGTGCATCACCCTAGAACTGAGAACCGCCGCCCTCTCGCCCAGGACCCCTCGGGGGATGTCAGAGAGCCGGTTTTGGCCCAATCCCCGCCGGCCAGGCCAAGGGACCCCACCGGTGCATGAATCTGCACACCAGGCCTCTAGTAAAGTTATAATAGACCTGAAAAATTCCTATCATCTAGTGATGTCATGGCCTTAATGTTGTAGCACAATGCATTTACTCACATGTTTGTGGTGATGCTGGTATAAACAAACCTAATGCTCATTGTATAAAAGTATAGCACATGCAATTATGTACAGCACATAAAACTTGATAATGCTAATGATACTGGTTTATATATTCACTATACTATACTTTCTTTTAAATCCTCACTTGAGGATATGTTTTTATTGATTTTTTAGAGAAAGAGAAAGGGAGAGAAAGAGAGAGAGAGACATTGATGTGAGAGAGAAACATCGATCAGTTGCCTCATGTACACACCCCCGACTAGGAATTGATCAAACTAGGTATGTGCCCTGACTGAGAATCAAACCTGCAACATTTTGGTTTATGGGATGACATTCCCACCAACTGAGCCACCTGCTAGGGCACTAAACTATACTTTTTATTATTATTTTAGAATGTATTCTTTCTACTTATATTTTTAAAAGTTTGCTTCCCTGGCCAGTGTTCTCAGTGGTTAAAGCATCGGCCCACTAATTAAGGGTCCAGGGTTTGATTCTCTGTCAAGGGCAATTACCTGGGTTGCATGTTCTATTCCTGGCCCCAGTCAGGGCATGTGCAATAGACAGAGAAGGTAGGCATTGTTATCTCAACTTACAGATGAAGAAATTGAGATCAGAAATGACAAATACCTTTCCCAAGTTGCACAGCTAGCAAGGGACAGAACTGGGACAATGAGCTAGTTCTTGTGACTGATTCTCTCAAATATACATTCTTTTCTGCCATGTCAATGTCTGTGTGTGTGTGTGTGTGTGTGTGTGTGTGTGTGTGTGTGGATTAGCCCTAATCTGATCCCAAGAGCGACAAGGCAAGAGAACAGAACTCCAGTGAGGCACCTCAGTGCCCTTGCCCTTGAACCTAAGAGTCTGCCCCCCATGCCCGTACTAGTCACATCCCACGAACAAAATGTGAGCCTGGGTAGCCTGGAGCTCAGTCTTCTTGAAGAACATGAGCTCATTCTCCCCTTCGGTCCCTAACAAAGTGAAACAGGGGCTGGAGGAGGCTCTTCTTTTTTCTTTAGAGAACCAAAGACTTCCACTATGGAGAGAAGCTGGACTAAGTCATTACTTAGTTATTGTAGTAATTTAAAAATACACATTCTCATTTTTTAATTGTTTTGTTTCCTACTTGACTAGGAGTTAGTTAGTAGATATTGATACATCTATTCATTTATTTATATACTTATTTATCCAGATGGAGCAGGCAAGGCGTTTATTAATCCACTGTAAACTACTTGTTTCTGAAATCAAATAGTTGCTTCTTAATTTCTTAGTAGAAATGATCTTTATGTGGCCAATGTTCACTACACTGTTTCTCTGAATGACAAATTTACTTTGGGGGAAAATAATGATACACTCCAACGATTTAATAAGTTTTTTTTTCTCACTTTCACATTTAAAGTATGTTGTGTGATCTTTTCCTGACATTTGAAAGAATGAAATAAATTTCATCTTATTAGGACTGGTAATCTGTGGGATAAATACCTCTGCACGATATACAGTTGACCCTTGAACAACATGAGGGTTAAGGGCATCAAATCTGTGTATAACTTTGGTTCCCCCAAACTTAACTACTAATACACTACTGTTGACCAGGAGCCTTACCAGTAACATAAAGTCAATTAACACATATTTTGTGTATGTATTATAAACTATATTCTTATAATAAAGTAAGCTAGGGAAAGGAAAATATTATTATGAGAATAATAAGAAAAAGAAAATGCATTTACAGTATTTATTGAAAAAATTCACATAGAAAGTGGACCTACACAATTCAAACCTGTATTGTTCAAGGGTCAACTGTAATATTACTCGTGGAATATGGCACTCTGCTACTTTCCAATGACATTTTTTCGCTATTTCTTTTCTTTTTCACTGTCTATCCTACTTGCTTCTATTCCCTTTTCTCCTCCTACCCCTTTCCTTCTTGGACTTTCTAGGATGTCTGGCAGATAAATCCCTCACTTCTGGACCAAAAGGCTCTTCTCAATACCTTCTAACAGATTATTCTATTTATTGGAAAAACCTTTCCTAAAAGTTTGGTCTATTTGCCAAGCCTCGGAACAAATGATCTACTATAAAGTCAGACTTGGGTGCAGAATTAAAGAAATTACGTGAACACTTAAGGCAAAAACCTCTGCTATCTTTAAAAAAAAAGCTATTAAAGCCTTAACACATACACTCATTTACTTGGTCAAATCAAATTCTACTCAAATATTTACTTCACTTTGCTAAGTGAAGTAATTACATACATACATTGTTAGCCTATTGTTCTAAATAGGTTTTGATCAGAAAATATACCATTTTCAAGAAACAGACAACCAGTTTGAGTGAAATGATCATAAATTTGGTTCCTACCTGACACACAGTCAGTGAAGCACTCCCGCAACAGTGGACGATTTCTGAGATAAAGTAACCCCACTCTAAGGGCGAGTGTCCATTCACTTAGATCTATAGCCTCTGAATGCATCCATATGTACAAGGATGTCTATATATAGAATATGTCAGTCAGTGGGGAATTACCTTTCTGTCAGCTTTAATAACTAACTTTCATTAACTTTTACAACAATGGAAAGAGTGTGGTCTTGACCTTTGAGACTATGATCGGCAGCAGGGATGATAACAGCTTCCTCAAGTTCCTTGTGAGCTTTATACCACTCATCGCACGTGTGTATTTCATTGGTTTGCAGAGATTTGTACAGCAGATGTGCATGTGGAAGTAAAAAGAAAAAAATCTCAGCAAAGCTTATCTTTCTGACATTTTCCCACCAGTGGAGGAGGGATTTCAGAGATGTTGCTTCTTGGCGGGATGACTCCACGGATCTCGCTCAAGCTGCACGAGAATGCTGTGCAGACTAACTCCTGGTCTGATAAAGGACCTTGTTAGGAAGCTCTCCCAACTCCAGGCAACAAGCCTCTGTTTGGACTCTAATTCCTGCCCCTCTGCCTCCCACCATTCCCTCTAAGAGCAGTAAACCTTTTGCTACTGGAGCCAATGAATACTTTGCATCCTCATCTCTTACTTACCCTCTTAGCATTTAACCTGCTGAGGACTCTTCTTGGAAATATTTTTTAAATGTTTAAAAAAATTTTTTTACCACACTTCTCTTTATTTTTCACCTCGTGCTTCTCCACTGATTCTTCCTCTATCCAAACCTGGGCTTCGTTCTCTCCTCTCTTTCTACCCTCGTGCTGTAGGTAAGAGTCCATTGGTTCCCAGTGACCTTTAAGTCTCTAACTCCAGCCCTCCAGACTAGACTCACGTAGTGAATGGCCTAGATGCTCCAGAGGCATCTCAATCTTGACACATCCAAATCTGAACTTTTGATCTTTCGCCCCAAATGTGTGTCAGTTCTAGTTGTTGTCATTCTGGTACAAAATGCCGGCCTCTTGGCATGTCAGAGACCTGGGAATCATCCTTGCACTTCCACTTACGAACACTCTGCCCACCCCAGCCAATCCATCATCACCAAGTCCTGTTGAATCTACCTCCAAAACATACTACAAAGCCACTGTTTTTCATCTCCACTCTCGCCTCCCTCGCCTAAGCCACTACCATCTCTCACAATAGCCTCTTGCCGCATTTCCTGATTCCTCTTTTAACCCTTCCAGTCTCTTCACCATCTCATAGTCTGAAAGATCTTTTCATGCTAGTCCTCTTCATGGAGCCAATGTTAACCCTTACAATACAAGGCCTCCAAGGTCTTGCATGAGATCCCCCTGCCCACCTCTCCTACCTCATCTGGCCCCTTCCTCCCCATTGTTTTCTCTGCTCCAGCCCCTGTGCTGCTTTGGAGCCCTCTGACTTTGCCAGCTCCGTTCAGGCAGTGTGCCCTCTGCTGAAATGCTCTCCCTCCTTCCCTCTCTTTCTGGCTCTTACTTAGTCTCAGTTTCACTTCCTCCGATCCCCAAATCTAAATGAGCTCCTCTTGTGGTATTCCCTCATAACACCCTCTACTTTTCTAACATAGCATCATAATTTCAAAATAAGCTATTATTTTTTTAAACTACCTGTTTAATGGTTGGCTCCCTTGTTAGAATGAAAGCTCCAGATAAGCATGGACCTTGCTTGTCTTATTCAATCCTCTATGCCCAGTAGCAAGAATGACTCTATTAGAGAACTGGTCGAATGACAGTTACATGAATGAATTACATTCGATAGAACACAATTCAAAAAGAATTTAGACAAGACACTAGTTTGTTCTAAAATAATCCAACCTGTATTATTAAATCTAGCTCTAACTTAAACCAAGTGTGTAATTGAATTAGCTGTGGCATCATTTAAAGCATAGAATATTGCTTTTAATTGTTTTAACAAATGTACAGTATTTATTCAGAACTACTGTGCAGTGATCAAATTGTGTTTTTAGGCTTGGTTGATGAAAGAACTGGAAAATAATGCATATAAGATAGAATATCAGAATCACTCATCAGATTAAAAGTGATTTATTTTAGGACACATAAGAGAGTTTTGCAAAGTTAATAGACTACAAGAGGAACAAAGACAAATCAAAAGCGTTCCTGTATACTATCAATAACTAAATGGAAAATGTAATAGAAAGAAAGATAGCATTGGGAATAGCAACAAAACCTCCAAAGATAAGTAGGAATAAATCTTTCCAAAGACATACTAGAACTTTATGGAGAAAACTGCAAAACATCATTAAAGATGAAAAGGAAAACATACAGCCATACTAGTACATCTTCATAGATGTGAAGGCTCAATATCAAAAAGACATTTCCCTCAAATTAATCTAATATATTAAATGCTATTGCAATAAAAACCTAAAAATGGGGAGACTTACTCTGTCAGGTATACAGACTTATTACAAAGCTTTAGTAATTATGACAGTGCTCTATTTCTGCTACATTACAGTAGAGAAAGGATGAACTAACGATTCAGTAAATGGTGCTGAGACAACTGGCTAGCCACATGGAACAAATAAAATTTAGATCCCAACTTCACACCATACACACAAGTTTTTTTTCAAGTTGCCTAGAGACCTAAATGTAAAAAGCAAAGATTTACAACTTTTAGAAGAAAAAA